>NC_143154.1:21224626-21524626 GCF_041381405.1 Jatropha curcas
TGAGCAAAGCTTAACTCCTGAAAAAGCTCTCAAAGAAATATGAACAAAAGGAGTCGAAAGAGAAAAAGTCAGAAGAGGAAACAAAGAAAAGAAAAATCGAAACTTCTACATCACAGAAACAGGTAGCTAGAGCACATGATAAAGGTAAATCAATTCTTTCACCGTATCCTCTCATGCGTTCATATGTTATAGATTGGAAATTCTTTGGTAGCGATGAGTTTTTGAGTTTAAGGAACTCTTTGAGTTCCAAGGCTGGATGAACTTTTTGTCTTTGAATAAACTATGCTATGAGAGTTTGGTTAAGGAATTTTATGGCTCTCTGAAAGTTAATGGGACAGAGTCGATCTCTGTCAAGCTTCAGGGTTAGACCAAAGAGTTATCGTACGCTGATTTTGGGAAAATTTTTTATGTGCCGAATGCTGGGTCTAGGGTGACAAAAATTAAGGACGTGTCTAGGGTTAGCGATTATAAAAGGAAGATTTTGTGAAGAAGATTGTGAAGAAGGGTTCTGCAGATAAACAGGGTACAATAGAATGCTCTAACCTGACAGACAATATGAAATGGTTGTACAAGCTCATTATGCACTACATTTATCCCAAGAGTGCTTCACTCACTTATGTGAATCAAGTAGAGCTGTGTATAATGTGGCACATAGTTGAGAAGAAACCTCTCAATCTATGTCACATTATTTTTAACAAGTTGTAGAACAACCCTAAAAAGCTGCCCTATGGTATGATTCTACCCCAGTATTGGAGTTTCTGGATGTCGATCTAGATGAAAGTGTTGGTCATTCTGTCTCAAAGTTGGATAGCGGGTCTTTGAAAATGAAGGATGAGGAAGGAGGAGAAGAGAAAGAAAAAGAAGAGAAGAAGAAGGAAGAAAAAGAAAAAGAAGAGAAGGGAAGAGAAGAAACTGAGAAAGGAAAGAAGAAAAGAGAAATTGGAAAGTAAAGCTCAGAAGAGAAAAGAAAAAGGAAAAGCAAAGTTAAGTGAAATAGATGAAGAAGAAAAGAAATCAGAAGAGAAAGTAAGAGAAGAGGAAAAGAATGCAGAAGAGAAAACAGAAGAGGAGAGATTGGAAGAAGAAACAGAAGAACAAGAGGAATTAGAAGAAGAAAGAAAAGATGAAACTGAAAAGGAGAGTACTGCTGAGAAAGAAGAATTAGAAAAAGAAGAAACAGGAAAGAAGAAAGAGCCTGAAAAGATGGAAAAAGGGAAGAAAGTAGAGGAAGTTAGTGATGCTAAAACTGAAAAACTAGAAATTAATGATGAAGAGAAAACTACTGAGGATAAGACAGAGAAAGAATCTAAGTTGTTGTCGGCTCAAAGAAGTAGGGAAGTCATGCTGGAAGAATAGAGAAGGAGCTAATAGAAGAGCACAACAAAGAACTTGATGAGGCAATACAGCATTGCCAGACTGTAATTGGATAGAATCAGTCTCTCATCAAGACTTTGGAAAGAATGAAGGATGTAAATACAAGGAAGTTAGCTACTCTCAGAGTGAAAGGAACACCCTACATCCCCTCCTCAGAGAAACCAAAGAACGTGAAGCACACTGCTAGCAAGCACAGGACTCATGGAAGAAAGCCTCCACTGCATCCATCTTCTAACAGGCCAGAAAGTTCTTCTGAGACTGCTCCAGCTCAGAATTTGAGGAGTTCTAAGAGACTTAGAACTGGTTCTAAGCCTCTCTGATTTGTTTTTTTTTTTGTGTTCTGAACAATTTATTTTTGCTTTATCTTCGTAGGATTATATTTTTGGAACTGTTTATTTTTCTTTAATTTGCTTTGATTTTGTCTAACCCTTTTGTATGATGACAAAAGGGGGAGAACGCAGGTATTTTGGTGGTACTTGAATACTTTTGATACGTACTTGGTAACCAAAGTACTTATATCTTAGTGGTTATCTATCTTAGTGGTTATCTGTGTGTTTTCTAATCTGTATGTTTATTATTTTCTAATATGGTCTATTTTGTTGAGCTATATATTCTGTATGATAAGCTGAGTATATTTAGAACTTAAAATCTTATTCTAACGACTGCTTTGCAGGTTGGACATAAGACTTTTTATTTCTAATATCAGTTTCTGTTTCTTTGCTCTAACCATATGTTCTGATTATTAGAACTTAGAATATCGTGTCTATCTTTGCTAGTTCTAATATCTATGCTCTGATTATTAGAACTTAGAATATCTTGCCTATTTTTGCTAGTTCTAAAATCAGTTTCTAAAAATGCCTCCCTAGTTCTAATTTTCACAAAACAGTTTTATTGCATCTATTCAGGGGGAGCAAAATACATGTTCTAATTTTCTTCATATTAAAAATCTTTTGGCATATTTAGAACTTATATGCATAAAATTTAGGGGGAGCACATGCTTTTATGTTTGCTAAATTTATTGGTTTTGTCATCATCAAAAAGGGGGAGATTGTTGGCTCAAGGGTCAATTTCTAATCTCGGATTTTGATGATAAATACAAAATAAATAAATTTAAAATTATGTTCTTTGTGCTAATATTTTATGCAGAATTTGTATGGAAAGAAATCGTACAAGGCAAGTCCTACATTGAGTGTGAAGATTATCCGAAGACCCTAGTGGTTAGGTATTTAGGATACTTGTAGGATAGAGAGAAAATTCATATATGAGCACATAAATTAAATTTTTTTCTCTCATTCAAAATATTTTTCGAAAATTAGATTTTTCGAATAAATTGGTTTATTTGTTTTTGAAAATGTTCTTTAAAGTTAAAATGATTTAATTTCCTAAAACTAAAGAGATTAGGTCTCCAAGGTTTTTGGTAATAAATCATACACTATCCTTTTCGGAAATCTCTTTGAAAAATCTAAAGGTACTTCAATTTATTCTCTTACCTTAAAAACGAAGGAAGAATCTTTTCATTTTTAGTAAGAAAATCTTTCCGTAAAAATAATTTTTCCAAATAATGCTGCCGAAAATCTTTTGGTTAAAGGAAAGCAAAATCGTGTTTTATTCTCTTACCAAAAAGGATAAAATAAATTTTTGGTAACAAAGATTTTCGCATCTTCTAAATAAGGAAAGCAAATATTCTGATTTCAAATGAAATATTCACTTTCCAAAAGCAAGAGACACAATGCTCTCTATAAATAGGAGCTTTCACGTATTGAGCTATGGTGAAGTAAGAGTTTCCGTTTTAAGAGCATTCTCTCATTGATCAAATCTTTATCTCTCAAAACTTACTCTCTACCCCCATTTTTCTTTTCATCTTTACACTTAACGCATTTATCTTTAAAGAGAAAAGAATTTTTCTAACTACTTTTGAAAACGGTTCTGAGTTCTAAACGATTTTCTAATCTGATAAACTATTTTTCCTGTGCTTATATGTGCGTTTCTTTCTGTCTATTTAGATTATGTAATCTATAGTAGACAGGCTTTTATTTGATAAACAATTGTGTAATAGCTTAGGTGAGAAGCTATTGTGATAGAGGTTATCAAGCAACCTTCTCTATGTGTGGGATTCTAATGTCTTGAATTGACTTTCTGTACTCTGCCAAAAACAGAAAGGGTTGAGGTTAACTAGAACCTTTGGAAAATCTAGTGGGATAAAAGGGTAGATCTAGGTGTTGATCTATTGCCTTGTACTGTTGGTTTGTCTCTTACCTTTGAAAAGAGATAACATAGTTGAGGATCTCAATATGCGTCTTGGGGAGTGGATGTAGGCGAGTTAGTGCCGAACCACTATAAATCATTGTGTTCATCTTTTAATTTCTGAAGTTTGCTTGACACTGCTTTTATTACACTTCTGTTTACATTTTAGAAATGCTAAAGTTGAAAATGAATTTATTGTTCTAAAACGGTAATAAGTCTTATATGTTCTGAACATTAGAACTCTGGAATTCTGATAAGTGAACATGTTCTAACCGTTCTTCTATTCACAATATATCTCACTGCTTGGGTTTCTAATTAATTTTCTAAACTTTATGAGGAAGTTCTAATTTCAATAGCTTTCCATCGTAAAGTAGTTCTGACACTTGATTAAGGCTTTGTGAAGCAGGTCTAAATTCAATAACTGTCTCTCACAAAGTCGTATGTGATTTTCTAAACTTTATGAGGAAGTTCTAATTTCAATAGCTTTCCTTCATAAAGAAGTTCTAATATTGAATAAGTCAGTGTGAAGCAGTTCTACTCGATAGCTGAACTTTGCACAGACTTTTTATCTTTTATGAATAGAACATTGTGAGGTGATTCTAATCCATATTCTATTCTCACAAAGTTCTTTCTTTTTCCGCTGCACTTAGAATTCTATATTTTGTTTAGAAATTCTAAAATTTATATCTGTTTATAGAAAACCCAATTCACCCCCCTCTAGGGTTGTGCCATACATATACGGGACCCACAGCTCTCTCTTCAACCCCCTTTTATTTCTTTTCATCTATTTTCTTCAAGAGATATTTTTCAAGAGAAAATAAATTTGGTAATAACACTTTTTGAAGAACAACTCTGAACCTTCTTTTTGTTTTCAAAATCTATTTTCTGTTCTCCTATGCTTATAACTGCATTTTTCTCTGTCTATATAAATTCTTCTAATCTGTTGTAGGCTAGAGGCTTTTAAACGAAAAACATTTGTGTAATAGCTTAGGTGAAAAGCTATGGTGTAAAAGGTTATCAAGTGGTCTTCTCCTTGTGTGAAGTTCTAATGTCTTAATATGAGTTTTCTGTTTTCTACAAAAAAAAAAGGACAGAGGCTGATTAGAACCTTCAAAAATTAGTGGGACAAAGGTTAGATTTAGGCGTTGATCTATTTCCTTGTAAAATTGGATTGTCTCTTACCCTTGAAAAGAGATAACATAGTGGAGGATCTCAAGATGAGTCTTAGGGAGTGAATGTAGGCGAGTTATTGCTGAACTACTATAAATCTCTTTGTTTATCTTCTTTTATTTTCTAAGTGTTGCTTGATTATATTCTATTTACACTTATGTTAATCATTTCAAAAATGAAAAGTTGTTAATGAGTTTCGGTTTCTAAATGTGAATAAGCTCTATCTTTGTGGAATCTTAGAAATCTGGATTTCTGTATTGTGATTTTACCAAGTTCTACTCTGTCCTTTTATATTTAGTAGAAATCACAATCTAAGTTTTAAATCAGTTTTCTAATCTTGCATAAGCTTTGTGAAGTAGTTTTTAAACGTAATAACTATTCTTCATAGAGTCTTTTTAATCTTGCAAAAGCCTTGTGAGGAAGTTCTAATCTTGATAATTGACTCTCACAAACGCTTTCTATTTCCGTTGCTACAGAATTCTAATCTTGTCTTTTAAAAAGTCAAATTTTTCAAAAATTCAATTCACTCCCTCCTTGGTTGTGCCATACATAACGGGACCCACAGAGCTTCTTAGACCTATCGAAACTCTCATTTCTCTGGACTTGCAATCTTAATAAAATTTGTTTCTTCAAAAAAAAAAAAAGAGTTATGGATTTTTTTCTTTTATTTAATTTCATTAATTCTAATTTATAAATAAGAAATTAATAGAAATAAAAGTCGTTTATATATTTAGATCAAATTATGACTAAAAAATTCTATTTTATTTGATTTCTTTTAGTTGAATAACAAAAAGATTAGCAAAATTAATTATTTATTTGAGTGAAAAAATAAAGAGATTATTTAATTTGTTTCTAAAAATAGAGGTCCTAATTTATAATTTCTTATAAAGACCAAATAATGATTTACTTAATTTAAGTTTGGCAACTTATTACAATTGTATCCTAGGGATTAATGGAAAATAATAATGATATTTTTATTATTAATTTAATTAATATTTTTTATTTTCTTTCTCTTTCTCCATGTCACTTTCCCTTACAAAAAGAGAATTCTATATTCTTCCATATAAATTTTTTATAATGTGCGTTGCACGTAGTCATTATTCTTAGTACAAAAAAAAGCTTATTAACGACCAACAAGTTGGTCACTAGTCCTTTTTTTTTTTTTTTTTTGTCACTAAATTAGAAATAGCGACCAAACGGCGACCATGTGTATCGATTGCATAAAAACTTGTCGCGAAGTCGTTAGTGATCGGATTTGATAGTCGTCGCTGATTAGCGGCCACATAATTGATAGCTAATTTTGACAATACGATCGTTGAATGACTTCCATAAAGCAACAAAAATTTTATAGCTATTCGGTCGCTAAAGGTGACGATCGCTATTGATCATTAAAGTGGTCACAAATTGGTCATTGTATCTATCTCCAATGTGTTTTCTATGTATTACAATCCATTGTTAATCCGTCACTAATCTGTGGCTAATGTAGTCGCAAATTGATCGCTATGTCTGTCCGTCGCAATCAGTCGTTAATTAATTTTTGAAATAAAAAATGAAATTTAAATTTTGGCCTGTTAAAAAAGGCAATATAAAACATTGATTCAAGTCATTCACACAAATTAATAGAAAATGAGCAGGAGTAGAAAAATGTCAATGCTAATATACTAATATATATATATATATACAAAAAAAGAATAATGGTGAATTGAATATTACTAGGTGGAGGGGCCGATGCTGATGGTATTGCAGCATCAAAAGTAGGTGCCTGAGTAGAAGGAGGGATAGGAGGTAGCGGAGGCAATGGGGTTCATGTGACTGTATGAGTGTCACATGCTCTGGCACGACCAGCTTGTCCTCAAATACCGTGACTTCGTCCCCCTCGTGTAGAGTCCTCCACCCCTTTACCTATATCTGTGTACCCCTCCCCAAAATATCACCGGCATATGAATGCATGTGACTAAGGACAGAAATGCACGTGAATGTATGAGTCGCCACCTTGTTTAATTATTTCAGGGTAAACTAGGAAAAAACCCTAAGTGACTCCATTTTTAATTAATCTAGTTACTAGATTAATTATCCCAATGTGTAAGGCATAATCTACGAACCCGAGGCGGATCCCGAGACTATGTCATGCTGATGAACTAACCGATGGATGAATGCTTTGCAAGGTGAATGATGGATTAATGAAATATTTGAGTGATTTTGACTTGCCGCTCGGGGTGAAATCCCGAACGTGCCTACGTACTTCCGTTTGAATGGAAGATCAAAGTCAACGTAGTTCGATAGGCCTTCTTTGAAGGGCTTTGAATGGGTATGCTTAATGCATGAGTTTGTATGCTTTGTGCATGAGTGTGTATGCTTTGTGCATGAGTGTGTATGCTTTGTGCATGAGTGTGTGTATGCTTTGTGCATTTTGTTTAGGCATTTTGCCAAAAATTGATTGATTTAGGCATTTGTGCCAAAATGGTTCATTTAAGCGATTTGTCGCTAAAATGGTTGATTTTACGGTTTTAAGCCGAAAATGATTGATTTTGAGGCATTTTGCCAAAAATGTCGATTTTAAATGATTTGTCGCTAAAATGGTTGATTTTACGGTTTTAAACCGAAAATGATTGATTTTGAGGCATTTTGCCAAAAGTGTCGATTTTAAGCGATTTGTCGCTAAAATGGTTGATTTTACGGTTTTAAACCGAAAATGATTGATTTTGAGGCATTATGCCAAAAATGTCGATTTTAAGCGATTTGTCGCTAAAATGATTGATTTTACGGTTTTAAACCGAAAATGATTGATTTTGAGGCATTATGCCAAAAATGTCGATTTTAACCGATTTGTCGCTAAAATGATTGATTTTATGACTTTTAGTCGAAAGTGTTGATTTTAAGGCGTTTCGCCAAAATGGTTCGATTTTACGACTTTTGGCCGTAAAAAGTTTGATTTTTTGATTAAGCGGAATTTTAGTTGACGTGCATGCTTTTTATGCAGTTATAGAATGATTGAGAGTAGAAGAGAAGCATGCATGAAGTGCTAAAATTAAATAGGCGGAATTTTATTTACGTACCTGATTTAATCGTCGGCCACTTCTTAACTCCAGATTAAGCTCCTCGTTTAGGTATATTAATTAATTTTTAATTTTTGTTTAATTTTAGTGACCAAATATCACAATAAAAGTGCAATAAAAATTAAATTAAAATGCAAAAAGCGGTAAAGAAGACGCAAGGAGCGTGAGAGAGAGAGGGTTTCGTCCGTCAATACAGACAAGAGGTGTCAAAAAACAGCCTGAAAATGGCCTATTTATAGGCCATTTTCGGGTCCCGGGCGGTGGCTGCCGCCGTGCATGGCGGTAGCCACCGCCAGAAAATCTGGGCGGTAGCTGCCGCACCAGGCTCGGCGGTAGCTACCGCCCTGTCGGTGGGGCGAGAGGCCCCGCCCGCGCAGGGCGAGAGGCCCCGCGTGTGCTGGCGGCAGGCCTCGCCCAGGGCGCGAGGGGGGGCCAGGCCCTGTGCGCGGGGCGACAGGCCTCGCTCGCGCAGGGCGAGAGGCCTCGCCCGCGCGGGGCGAGAGGCCTCGCCCTCGCGCGGCGCGGGAGGCCTCGCCCGCGCGGGGCGAGAGGCCTCGCCCTCGCGCGGTGCGGGAGGTCTCGCCCGCGCGGGGCGAGAGTCCTCGCCCGCACGCGGCGCGGGAGGCCTCGCCCGCGCGAGGCGAGAGGTTTCGCCCGCGCGGGGCGAGGGGTCTCGCTCGCGCGCGGCGCGAGGGGCCTCGCCCAGCGCGCGGTGTGTGAGGGGCCTCGCCCGCGCTGGGCGAGGGTCCCCGCCCACGCTGGGCGAGGGTTCTCGCCCGCGCTGGGCACTGTAGCACAATTAAATTTGCTGTAGCAAATTCATTGTAGCACAGTCAAATTTACTGTAGCAAAGTCAACCAATAGGCTTTTTGAGCCTCAAAATTTGAGTATTCACAGTTGCCCCCCACCGTCGACCATAAAATGATTTATGGGAGTCGGTGGTTGTATGAAACGCAAATTTTGTAGGCGAGAATTGGACGCGTCCAGAAGACCCGCCTCTTGGCTATTTGCTTATAAATAGCCTAAAAGAAAGCTCATTCTCATTCATTCAAGACTTTCTAAGTTAAGGAAATCTCTCAAATTCTCTCAACTTCCTAGGTTTTAAGGTTTCTCTTCTTTCATGGCTTCCTCTGATCTGAGCGGCGAGGAGTACCTGGGGTCTCTGGGGATCTCGCTTGACGAAGTCAACCTTACGGCGGACGCTAACAGTCACGCCTCCGTAACAGGCATCTTCGCCCAGGTACGCCTTCTTTTACTCTGATTATTATTTTTTCGGGCCTTAGGGGCCTAAAGAAAATAGGGATTGTGGCTTTTCGGGCTTTGGGCCAAATTTGTGAAATTGTGAACTTTGGGCCTCCGTGGCCCGAGTGTGATTTTCGGTCCTTAGGCCGAATTGTGAAATTGTGAGCTTTGGGCCTCTGTGGCCCGAGTGTGATTTTCGGTCCTTAGGCCGAATTGTGAAATTGTGAATTTTGGGCCTCTGTGGCCCGAGTGTGATTTTTGGTCCTTAGGCCGAATTGTGAAATTGTGAGCTTTGGGCCTCTGTGGCCCGAGTGTGATTTTCGGTCCTTAGGCCGAATTGTGAAATTGTGAATTTTGGGCCTCTGTGGCCCGAGTGTGATTTTCGGTCCTTAGGCCGAATTGTGAAATTGTGAATTTTTCTGCGCTTACTGTTTCATGAGCATGCATGCTAAGATATTATCCTTAGTAAGGAACCAAGGACCAAATCTCATATTGTTTTACCTTTTTTAGGATCCTTACATTAGATTGGATGTGGCTGAGATTTCTATGTCCGAAATCGCGATCGAGACATTAGATCCGAACCACCCGGTTGGAGCGATCATCAATCCGTCCCGACTGGGTTACTTGAGACATTTTGATGCTTGCCGAAACAGTCACAAGGAGTTGCTGGGTGCTTTGGCTGAAAGATGGTGGGACACCACCAACACTTTTCATTTTTCCTGGGGCGAGATGACAATGACTCCCGTGGATTTTTCTGTGATTACCGGCATCCCTTTTGGTATTCGGCCGATCGAGTTATACGACGACTGGAGGACAGAAGTTTCCCCTGATCGGATGGTGGAGTTGATTGGTATAGACCTGCCTCGGATTGTCGGGCCAGGCTCCGCTACTCCAGCTTTGAGCGTTTCTAGGCGCTGGCTATACCTCCAGGCCCCCGGTATTTATGCTAGACACAGGCGGGGAGAGCTGACGGCTTCTCAAGTGGCCAGGTTCACTTTGTTGCTGATGTTTGCGTCGACCTTCTGGTCCAACAGGAAAGAAAGGTTCAATCCTTCTATCTTGAAGAGTTTAGAAAATCTAGCCCATCTTACGGAGTACGACTGGGCCGGCGCTATCCTGAGCCGTATGTATGATGATATGTGTGATCTGAGTCGGAGCCACTGCAAACTTAGCGGGACCTACTACTTCTGGGAGGTAATGCAAGCACATTCTGTATATTTTCTGTTTCATTTGCCCTCTTCTGACTCTCGTTTCTTCTTTGCTGCAGATTTGGGCATTTGAATACTTTCCTTATACTCGCCCGGAGCAGATTCAGGCCGATCTCGGATTAGGGCTAGTACCTTTGGCTTGGAGATGGTACCGAACAAATCTTCATACGAGTCGGCATAGGCACTCGCTAAAAGATCTAAGAATCTTCTTCGATACGTGCAGCCCGGCACAGGCATGTATTTAGCAACTCTTGAATATGTTAAATAAAAAAGATTTATTAACACATTTGCTTCTTTTGTAGGTTGAAATGGGGGCGATGGCCACCCATCTACAGAGCTGGATTCAAGTTGATTCTCATTTCCAGCGATCAGATGACTTGCTTCGGCGGAGGGTGATTCTGTCGCATCCGATCTTGAGACGATATTACTTAGGCGAGAGAGTAGACCTTCAAATAAGAGGCTGTCGTTCCATTCCTTATCCTCCTCCCGGGGACATGCGAGCGGGCAAACAGATGATTCTCACTGATGCTCATATTGAGGGTATTCCATATGGAGAGCTCATCTTAGAGGGAGATTATGCTGAGTTCTGCAGACTTTTTCTGATGCAGCCTATTGGGTCGCGGCTTGATGATTTTCAGAGATCAGTTCCCTTCCATCCGCCCGCCACCCGCTCTTCTCGGGCTGCGGGTTCTTCGAGTAGGACTCCAAAGAGAAGGCCTACGACTGATCCTTCTTCTTCTACTTGGGCTGAGGGTTCCTCTCAAGCCGGTCCTAGCCGCTCGGCCGGCCATTCCAGGGCTCCCCGGGCTGTTTCAGAGGCTACCGGGTCGCTTCACTCAGACTTGGCCAATTTACGCCTTCCGTACAGCATTTCCTACCATACTCCAGACGCTTCTTTAGCCTTTCGAGAAGTCCCACTGGAGAATGTGGATCGCTTGGCTCTGCCTTCTGAGGACATTACCGAGGTAAGTAAAAATTGTTAAACCTCTCACAAAAATGATTCATGAGAGATTTGACGTGGATTTGCATTCATCTCTTTTTTTTTTTTTTTTTTTTTTTTTTTTTTTTTTTTTTTTTGTAGGTTCCTGTCGGATTGATCAATCAAATGATGGAATTGATGCTCGGGATGCAGCAAGAACTGTCTTCGTCCTGGACTCGTGAGGCTTACAGTGATCAGAGAAGGCAGAGGCCCCGTCGCTGAAGTCATGGTTGCTGAATTTTTCTGTTCCCCTTTCTTTTTTTGTACTGAGCTTTATTTTGTACCTGCACTTGGTTAGTATCGAAATATATGTATGCATGCTTATTGTATTTGAAATGAAATGGGAGGACTTCATCTTATAGACAAAATACTCTCTTTTTCCTTTTTTTTCTTCTTTTTTTTTTTTTTTTTTTTTTTTTTTTTTTTGTGTGTGTGGCGGTCGCTACCGCCATCATTCGGCAGTAATTCGGCGGTTGCTGCCGCCGTCATTTATTGACAATTCGGCGGCTGCTACCGCCTTCATTCGGCGGCTGCTGTCGCCCTCATTCGGTGCTTTTTCTCCTATAAAGGCTTATTCTTTGCTTCGGCTTTTCACTCATTCCCTATCTTCTCTCTCCTTCTTTTCTCTCCGTGTTTATCTTTTCCAAAGAATGAATCCTTCTTTCAATCATAGCATGCACAGTTGGGCTAGGAGTCTCTCTAAAGTTGAAAAGATCAACTTGAAGAGGTATGGACTCTCTCCTATCATTACCCTTAGGGGGGTAGTAGTCGACTGGGATTTCTTATGGGCTTGCATCAGGCTTTGGGATCCAGAGGCCCATGTTTTCCGATTCGGGGCCATGATGGAGGAAATGTGCCCTCTTTTTGAGGAATTCTGTGCTATCATAGGGTGCGACCCCAATGCCCCTTTGGTCAGGCATGAAGTCAAGATCGGGTATGTTCGGTCGTTTGAAAGTCTGTTTCAGTTCAGCCGACCTCAGGCTAGGGCCATGATTGTTGGAGATCAGAAAGCAGTTCTGCTGCCCCTGATTGATGAGTTCTCGGGGGTCTGTTCAGATGACCCAGACCGGATGAGATTAAGAATGCGGGCCTTGGTTTTTTGCTTATTGGCTGGCTTCTTATTCAACAAGGATCCAGGCTTCGGGGATTTGCGACTTTGTCCCATGGTTCGGCAGATGGAGGACATGGGTTGCATAGGTGGCATTGTGCTGGCAGAAACTATTAGGAGCCTCGACAGAGCCGCTTTAGGCTTCGAGGATTGGACAGTTTCTCCTATTATTCTCCAGGTATTTCCTTCCTTTTTTGTTTTCATTATTATTATTATTATTATATATATATATTTTTTTTTTTTTTTTTTGACCTATCCCTTTGTAATAGAAAGGATCCATTACTCAGGTTTGGTTAAAGGATCACCTCCAAGTGGTTGCTGTTCCTATTTTACTGCCGTATAATCCCGTTCAGTATCGCATGCGGAGGATCTTAATCACACATCCGTCCACTGATGCATGGACTTCATGGCTGATTGAGTTGGGTCCGAATGAAGTGCTGTGGTTTGTACCCTGGTATGGCATTACCCGCTTTATACAGGTCAGCTCTCGTCATACTCAGGTTTACCTCTTAGGACTTACCCATTGTACTTGGTACTATGCTTCGCGTGCTATGAGGCAAATGGGAATAGATCAGACTGTACCGATCATGGATAATTCTTTATCCGATTCCACCATTACTCCGGGAGTTACCCGAGCTGTCCTTAGAGCTTGGGTTAGAGATCATCAGATGGTTAGGCCTTTACCTAATCCTGCTGGTATTCAGACTTCTCCTGAGTATCGGGCCTGGTTCGTGAATGCTGTCTGGCCGGTTGAAAAGCTGAGGAGGAACGCACTGCTGAGTGCACTTGAGGGTTGGACTCAGGCTGACACTGGTGAGGGGGTTAGGATTGATGAGGAGATTGTGTTGACTCCTTGGACAGGCGAGGCTGGAGAGAGTTCAACAGCTAGGGATGACTCGGAGGACGTTGCCCCACGGAGGCGACGGGCCACCTAGACTCTGATAGGCTTTTATTCTTTGGTTTTGAGATGTATTTTTGTTTCATGGATTTTATTTTATTATTTTTTTTTTTTGGCTTTTTGCTTGTACTGTTTGGCTTTATTTTTTTTTTTGGAGTGTTGTTTGACTTTTAAGCTTTCCAAGCACGTTCCAACTTTATTCCTTTAAGCTCTAATTTTTGCCTAAGCTGCCCTTCCGGGTTTTCAACTTAGCGAGCTACCCATTTTTGCCTAAGCCGCCCTTTCGGGTTTTCGACTTAGCGGGCCCCGACTTTTTGCCTAAGTTGCCCTTTCGGGTTTTCGACTTAGCGGGTTTTTCTTTGTTTTTTTTTTTATTATATTATTTTTTTTATTTTTTTTATTTTTTTTTTTGTTTATTATTTTTTTTTATTAGCAAAGAAGAAAGAATGATGAAATGATGATTTTTATTAATGTTTAGACCGTACCCAATGAGGGCTGCCTACATATCTCCGATATGTAATTTCTTTTTTTTTGAAGAGAATCAGGTCTAATGTAGTTCGTTTTACATTATGCAATGCTTATTACACAAAATATCTTTTTAACTGATCTAAATTACATGGATTCGTGAATTCCAAACCATCCAAATCAGTTAAGATGACGGCTCCGCCAGACAGTATTTTCTTCAACACATAGGGTCCAGCCCAATGAGGGCGAAACTTCCCACGTGGATCCGTGATTGGCTGTCTAATTTCCTTCAGGACTAAACAACCTTCTTCCAGTTTCCGGTCTTTGACCTTCTTGTTAAAATGTCGTGCCATTCTCCTTTGGTAGACTCGAGTTTGGTGGATTGCTTGTAACCGCTTTTCGTCCATGCCCAAGAGTTGCGAATGATAATTCTTCACCCAATCGGCTTCGCTAATCTGACTTTCTTGGATAACTCTTGCCGACTGAACTTCCAGCTCAATAGGCAATACTGCTTCCATGCCATATACTAAGGAATACGGGGTTGCCCCAGTAGGTGTTCTAATTGAAGTCCTATATCCCCATAAGGCATTCGGCAACTGTTCATGCCAAGCTTTATGCTTTTTGACTGTCTTCTGTAAAATGACTTTTATAGCCTTATTTGCAGCTTCCACAGCCCCATTTGTTTGTGGACGATAGGGCGAGGATTTATGGTGTCGAATCCTCGTTTCTTTCAACAAATTAGCAAATTCACCCTGGAAGTGAGCTCCATTGTCCGTGGTGATCTCGAATGGCGTTCCGTACCGACAAAGGATGTTGGTACGAACGAACTGCGCTGCCTTCTTGGCATTCAGAATTGAATAAGAGGCTGCCTCGATCCACTTAGTGAAGTAATCTATAGCAACCAAAATGAACTGGTGACCGTTGGAAGCTTTCGGGTGGATTTTTCCGATCACGTCTATGCCCCAAGTTGCGAAAGGCCATGGTGAAGCAATAGGATTCAAATTGACCGGAGGTTGTCTTTGCAGCTTAGCAAAAATTTGACATTCGTGACACTTCTGCGCGTGCCTCACGCAATCTGCCTTCATGGTTGACCAGTAATAACCTAGGTTCATGATTTTTCGAGCCAAGGCTATCCCGTGCATGTGTGGGCCAGATTCCCCGTTATGTAAGGAATCCATGATGGTTTGAGCTTCTCCCTCATCGACGCACCTTAGGTGCAAGCCGCTCCAACTTCTCTTGTACAGAACTCCATCAGTAAGGAAATATCCGGATGCCAACTGTCTCAATGTTCGTTGATCAGTCTTAGTGGATCCTTCCGGGTAGGTTTCATTCTGAAGGTAATTCTGTATATCCCAATACCAAGGCTTGTCATCGACCAAATTCATGATATGTGCTGGCTGTTTCTGTAGCCGCACTGTCAGAGGTCGGATGACTCGGTCTCCTTCTACATCGACCATGGAGGCTAAAGTAGCCAGAGCATCTGCGAACTGATTTTTGGCTCGCGGCAAGTAGTGGAAAGATAAATCCTCAAATTGCTGAGCCAATTCGTCCAAGCGTTGTAGGTAAGGAACCAAACGCTCTTCTTTAATTTTCCATTTCCTTAAAGCTTGGGAGACTATTAAGTTAGAATCTCCGAAAACCTTGAGGACCTTTATCTCTTTTTCCAGGGCTGCTTCTAACCCCTTTATGCAAGCTTCATACTCGGCTTCATTGTTTGTGCAGTCGAAATCTAATTTGACTGCAATCGGAATGTATTCGCCACAAGGAGTTTTGAATACGACTCCAACCCCGTTTCCATGGTAGTTCGAAGCTCCATCGAAGTACATTTCCCAGACCTCACTTTCCAAGTTCAACAAGTCTTCATCAGGAAATTCTACCTCCGGCATTTTGTCTTCGACCGGTAATTCTGCTAATTGATCGGCCAAGGCTCCGCCTTTCACCGCTTTCCGTTGCACAAATTTCAAATCATAAGCCGCGAGTACTGACACCCACTTAGCCATCTTACAATCAAGAACCGGCCTCTCCATAAGGAATTTCAAGGGGTTCGATTCAGAAACAACATTTGTGGTGTAAGATGAGAGGTAGTGCTGCAGCTTTGTACAAGCCCATACTAGAGCCAGACACAATTTCTCTATCTTATTGTATTTTAGCTCATATTCTGGCATCCTTTTGCTGAGGTAATACACGGCATTTTCTACCCTTGTATCTTCTGCTTGTTGAGCTAGCATTGCACCCATCGCTTCTTCTGTCACCGATAGGTACAACAGCAAAGGCTTTCCCAGCCTTGGTGGCTGTAAAACTGGCGGGGACAACAGATATTGCTTGACTTGGTCGAAAGCTTTCTGACAATCCTCATTCCATTTGACGGCTACTCCTTTTCTGAGCAATTTGAAAATCGGACCACAAGTGTCGGCCAATTGATTGATGAATCGGCTGATGTATTGTAGCCTTCCTAGGAAACCCCGGACTTCCTTTTCCGTCCTCGGCGCCGGCATCTCCATAATGGCTTTGGCTTTTGAAGGGTCAATTTCTATGCCCTTTTGGCTGACCATATGCCCCAGAAATACTCCGGATGTAGCTCCAAACAGACATTTTGCCGGGTTGAGCTTTAAATTGTACTTTTGAAGTCTAAGGAAGAACTTCTCAAGTGCTATTGCATGCTCTTCAGCCGTTTTTGACTTAATGACCATATCGTCGACATACACTTCTACTTCTTTGTGAATCATGTCATGGAAAATGGTCGTTGCCATTCTTTGATAGGTTGCCCCGGCATTTTTGAGACCAAAAGGCATGACCCTGTAACAGTAGGTTCCCCATTCTGTGATGAATGCCGTTTTCTCTTTGTCTGGCACATGCATCATTATTTGGTTGTATCCGACAGCAAGATCGGTCAAGGAGACCATCTCGTGTCCCGCCATTCGATCCACTAACAAGTCAATATGCGGTAGGGGAAAGTCATCTTTTGGACATGCTTTATTCAAATCCCGATAGTCTACACACATTCTGACTTTGCCATCTTTCTTCGGCACTGGCACAATGTTTGCTAACCATGTCGGGTAGGCAATGGGTTCTATGAACTTGTTTTCTAGTTGCTTGGCAACTTCCTCCTTGATTTTCAAGGACCATTCTGTCTTCAGCCTCCTTAGCTTCTGCTTCACTGGCTTAACCTCGGGATAAACTGGAATCTTGTGTACCACTATTGCTGGGTCAATTCCCGTGATGTCATTCGCCTTCCACATGAAGCAATTGACAAACTTCTTTAAACATTCACTGATCTGTTCCCTGTTCACACAATCAGATGCAATGTATGTATGTTCATTTTCTTCTTTGCCCATTATTATTTTTTCTTTTTCATTTTTCATTTCATTTATTTCTTTTTCATTATTTTTGCTTGGAAATGCTTGGAAAGATAGACACGCGGAGTAGTCAAAGATTTGCAAGCCTTTATTGATAATGACAGAATCGTCTTCAAAAGGTACATTAAATTTGAAATTTGGATTTTCTAGATCCGACACTAACGACTCAGAACTGGAACTGGACTCTGACTCGGTTTTAGACTCGGGGTCAGACTCAGACTCAGTACAGGACTTGATTACAGATTTTGACTCTAGGTTTGACTCGGGAGGGGGTATATCAGCAGTGCGCTCCTCCTCGGCGTACCAGTTGGTGAGAGGCCCTTCTTTCGGCTTGATTAAACTCAGCAGGTCTTGATTTTCTTTCTTTCCCGTAATGACTGCAACCTCATCAAAGAGACTTGGCAGCATGAAGTCTTCTACTTCCAGCTCAGCTATTGCCTCAGACTTGTTACCCCAGACATCAGCAAATATCTCTAATCCAGGTAGCACTTTCTTGGCGGTCGGGCAGTAAAATGGTTCTTGGAAACCGTGATAAGGAATTGTCTCTCCGGATTTGCGGAAGTGACTATTCAAAGTTAAAAAGTGTGATGGCATCTGCATTGTTCTGCCTCCGTTCCTAGAGCTCCTAGCTTGGTCTTCCTCAGTAGGCTCATATCCCAGCCCAAAAGTCCCTTGGTTTACTGGACATTCCCAGGCTTGCAGTGCGGGGTATGTTTTTCCGGACCTTGCCATAGCCATTCCTGGTAGGTAAGACATTTTCAACATTAAAGGCACTATGCAATTTATTTGCACCGTCCCAAAATCAAAGAGAATTTGGGAGTTCATAGTCTTTCCTTCTATAAATTGCACAGTATCATACTGAAATCCCGAGAGGGGAAAGTAGGCGCTTTCAGGGTTGACCTCAAAGAGAGGCTGGCCCTTTGGCTTTTTAAGCTGGCTGTAATCATCTCCTTGAACTGTTATGATTTTACCCTCATAAGGGAATTTGACTTTCTGGTGTAAGGAGGAGGGTACTGCTTTGGTACGGTGTATCCATGGCCGTCCCAAAAGCAGGTTGAAACTGGTGGGCACATCGATCACCTGGAATGGTACCTCCATTACGGCTGGCCCGATTGCCAATTTCAGCATAGCAACTCCCAATACTTCCCTTCGGGTGCTGTCATATGCTTTCACTATCTGGTCAGATGGCATGAAATCCGTTTCTTCCAAACCCAGACAGCTGGCTACTCTTAATGGACAGACGTTTAATGCTGACCCATTATCAATGAGAACCATGGGCACAGTTTTGTCTCTAGTCTGAACCGTGATATAGAGGGCATCATTGTGACTATCTCCTCCAGTGGGTAAGTCATCATCCGAAAACCCGATGTTTTGAGTCTTCGAAGATTGGGTGAGGGTGGATACTAGCACTTCGGGGCTAACCTCCACCGACGTTTGAAGCTGACTCAAAGCCTTGCAAAGAGCTTGGCGATGAGGAAAAGATGCTGCTAGAAGTTCCCAAATCGATACCCTAGCTTGTGTCTTCTTTAGCTGTGAAAGTACTGGGTCTTCTTTTGGTTCATCTGTCCTTTGGTAAGGGTTATTTGGGACTTTGTCCAAGACTATCGGCTCATATTGTCTCCCGCTCCTGGTTATAGCATCGAGTTCCTCGACAAAGTCATTTAAATCTAGGACACAAATTTCGTTCCTTTCAAGGAATAGATCGAAAGGATCGATCAATTCCTGGTCATGAAAGATAGCATTTACCCCGTGATTTGGCAAGGGGTTAGTGCTAATGTTTGGTTTGCTTCTCGGGATAATTGAGCCATTGTCTACCAAGTCCTGGATGCGGTTCTTAAGAGTCCAACATGCCTCAGTCTTATGCCCATATGCTTGGTGGTACTCACAGTATTCATTGGTTTTGAAATTCCTCGGTAAGGGGTTAGGTGGTGGTCTTGCCTCCAAAGGTTTGATGTAGTTTGCTTTAACAGCTTCTCGAAATACCAAAAGGATTGGCATGCCGAGATCAGTATATGCTCTTCTTGACTGACTGCCGTTTCTCATGTTTCCCATGCTTCCCGTGTTTCCCATATTTCCCACACGTAAAGGGTTTGTGGGGGTGATACTTGCCACTTCGTGGATTTTTCCGGGCTGGATAGGTTTTTTGTATCTTGAGGCTCCCGAATCTTCTTTCAGTTGTCCCATTTGAAGTAAATCCTCTACCTTCGTAGCAGTGGCAATGAGCGACTGAAACGTTGGTAGGTATTGTGTTTGAAGCTGAGACTGGTAGATAGGCAGTAAATTTTTGATTATTATGTCAACTTGTTCCTGTTCAGAGGGTCGGCTGATCATTTGAGAGGCTTTGGCCCTCCACCTCGTAAGGAACGAGGAAAAGGGCTCATTGTTTTTCTGTTTGGTGGTTTCCAGTTCTCTTCGGGTAACATCCACTTCCATGTTATAGCGATACTGTGAATTGAATGCATTACAGATATCTTCCCAAGTTTTCATCTTTGATCGGTCCAAACTGACAAACCATCTCAAAGCAGCGCCGGTGAGTGACTGTTGGAACAACTGAGCAAGGAGCTCGCTGTTCAATCCGAACGGGTTAAGGGCACCCACATACATTTTCAAGTGTGTTTTTGGACAAGTAGTTCCATCGAATTTGTCCATGTTTGGCATTTTGAATTTGGTTGGCAGTCTTGCTTCGGGGAACAGAGACAAGGAGTCCATGTCCACGACTTCTTTGTGTGTCTTAAGGGCGGTAACAGACCTTTCTAAGAGTTCTAGCTTTTCTCTCATTTTCTGAGCTTCCAGCTCAGAGGCAGTTTTGGAAGGCATGTCATCCAAGTTAAGGGTAGGGTTTGAGGACGCAGATGCAGCACCCGGTCCTGGATTGGAGGCACCATGATCATTTCCCCCAACCGGAATCCCGTTTCCATTACCACCGCCTAGTTCAGCTAGCAGGGCGGTTCTCTGGGCGGCCAATGCCTCATGCATTCTAGCTTCCATTCTAGCTTCCATTTGTTCCATGAGGGCTTTGATGTCATTAAGTGATGCCATTGGCCTAGTTGAAGTTGGTGAACTTGGTGAATTTGGTGATAGCACAGTAGGTGTAGCTGGCACTGACGTTGGCGCTTGAACAGTAGGTACCTGATAGGATGAGGGTAACCGGGTTAGGGTACTGTGTTGTGTATCAAGGTAACTAATAAGAGATAGATCGTCTCTTTGTCCAACTGTGCATGACTGACAAACAGAAGGATATTTTTGTGTCCCTCCACTCTCTTCTCTCTGTTTTTTTTTTTTAAATGCTTATGGTATGTCATGAATGCGCACAACAACACGTCATAATTTATTTTAATGAGATGATTCGTACCATTGGGTGCATATAGTCCTAAAGGATAAGTTCTATAGGCTATGACACAAATAGAGAATCGGCTTATTAAGGGACCCTTGAACCTTGAGCATGAATATACCTAACCACATGTGAAACAAGGAGTTTCGCGTGGGTCCAACGGTACGCATACTCATGGGCCACCTCCAAAAGGATTAGAGATGGTTTGCGGTAACAGGGAGGACGCTTTGGCTATCCGTCGGCATAATCAAGGAGACCTGCCGATCAGCGCTACTTGCTATCCAGACTCAGAAGTTTAAACAGAAGGAGAAGAAATTCATTTGAAATTCATTTTTTATGCAATGGAGAAAAGGATTCTCAATCGTGCAAATAAATCAACAAGTTTTAATGTCTTAATCACATTTTTCAATTAAGTCCGGATTTATCAAGTATTCTTAAAGAAAGAGCACTTGATTCGTATTAGGGTACCCTGCAAAACAAAGCATAATAAAATAATGCCTTAAAGAAAGGCCGGTTAGTTTTCACAACAATTGTAGTCCACTTTATGCAAAATGATTACAGAACATCCCCAGCAGAGTCGCCAAACTGTGTACCCCTCCCCAAAATATCACCGGCATATGAATGCATGTGACTAAGGACAGAAATGCACGTGAATGTATGAGTCGCCACCTTGTTTAATTATTTCAGGGTAAACTAGGAAAAAACCCTAAGTGACTCCATTTTTAATTAATCTAGTTACTAGATTAATTATCCCAATGTGTAAGGCATAATCTACGAACCCGAGGCGGATCCCGAGACTATGTCATGCTGATGAACTAACCGATGGATGAATGCTTTGCAAGGTGAATGATGGATTAATGAAATATTTGAGTGATTTTGACTTGCCGCTCGGGGTGAAATCCCGAACGTGCCTACGTACTTCCGTTTGAATGGAAGATCAAAGTCAACGTAGTTCGATAGGCCTTCTTTGAAGGGCTTTGAATGGGTATGCTTAATGCATGAGTTTGTATGCTTTGTGCATGAGTGTGTATGCTTTGTGCATGAGTGTGTATGCTTTGTGCATGAGTGTGTGTATGCTTTGTGCATTTTGTTTAGGCATTTTGCCAAAAATTGATTGATTTAGGCATTTGTGCCAAAATGGTTCATTTAAGCGATTTGTCGCTAAAATGGTTGATTTTACGGTTTTAAGCCGAAAATGATTGATTTTGAGGCATTTTGCCAAAAATGTCGATTTTAAATGATTTGTCGCTAAAATGGTTGATTTTACGGTTTTAAACCGAAAATGATTGATTTTGAGGCATTTTGCCAAAAGTGTCGATTTTAAGCGATTTGTCGCTAAAATGGTTGATTTTACGGTTTTAAACCGAAAATGATTGATTTTGAGGCATTATGCCAAAAATGTCGATTTTAAGCGATTTGTCGCTAAAATGATTGATTTTACGGTTTTAAACCGAAAATGATTGATTTTGAGGCATTATGCCAAAAATGTCGATTTTAACCGATTTGTCGCTAAAATGATTGATTTTATGACTTTTAGTCGAAAGTGTTGATTTTAAGGCGTTTCGCCAAAATGGTTCGATTTTACGACTTTTGGCCGTAAAAAGTTTGATTTTTTGATTAAGCGGAATTTTAGTTGACGTGCATGCTTTTTATGCAGTTATAGAATGATTGAGAGTAGAAGAGAAGCATGCATGAAGTGCTAAAATTAAATAGGCGGAATTTTATTTACGTACCTGATTTAATCGTCGGCCACTTCTTAACTCCAGATTAAGCTCCTCGTTTAGGTATATTAATTAATTTTTAATTTTTGTTTAATTTTAGTGACCAAATATCACAATAAAAGTGCAATAAAAATTAAATTAAAATGCAAAAAAGCGGTAAAGAAGACGCAAGGAGCGTGAGAGAGAGAGGGTTTCGTCCGTCAATACAGACAAGAGGTGTCAAAAACAGCCTGAAAATGGCCTATTTATAGGCCATTTTCGGGTCCCGGGCGGTGGCTGCCGCCGTGCATGGCGGTAGCCACCGCCAGAAAATCTGGGCGGTAGCTGCCGCCCAGGCTCGGCGGTAGCTACCGCCCTGTCGGTGGGGCGAGAGGCCCCGCCCGCGCAGGGCGAGAGGCCCCGCGTGTGCTGGCGGCAGGCCTCGCCCAGGGCGCGATGGGGGGGCCAGGCCCTGTGCGCGGGGCGACAGGCCTCGCTCGCCGCGGGGCGAGAGGCCTCGCCCGCGCGGGGCGAAGGACTCGCCCTCGGCGCTGCGCGGGAGGCCTCGCCCGCGCGGGGCGAGAGGCCTCGCCCTCGCGCGGTGCGGGAGGTCTCGCCCGCGCGGGGCGAGAGTCCTCGCCCGCACGCGGCGCGGGAGGCCTCGCCCGGCGCGAGGCGAGAGGTTTTCGCCCGCGCGGGGCGAGGGGTCTCGCTCGCGCGCGGCGCGAGGGGCCTCGCCAGCGCGCGGTGTGAGGGGCCTCGCCCGCGCTGGGCGAGGGTCCCCGCCCACGCTGGGCGAGGGTTCTCGCCCGCGCTGGGCGCCAGGCCCCGCCCGCGCTGGGCGAGGGCTGTCGCCCGCGCTTGGTGGGGGCTGGCGCCGCCGTGGCCGGTGCGGCCACCGTGTGTCGCTTCGGGAGCTGTTTTGGGAGTTTCGGACCTCCGAAAAATATTCCGGGACCTGTTCCGCGATCCTCGTAAAATTCCGGACGTTTCATGTACCATATTGATATATTTTCGGTGAACTTCCGAAATGGCCTCTGGTCCGGCCGGGCTGTTTGCAGTCCGGAAAAATTGGCTCTTTGAGCCTTGTGAGTCAAAGTTACTGTAGAAAAGTCAAATTTACTGTAGCAAATGCACTGTAGCACAATTAAATTTGCTGTAGCAAATTCATTGTAGCACAGTCAAATTTACTGTAGCAAAGTCAACCAATAGGCTTTTTGAGCCTCAAAATTTGAGTATTCACAATATCTATCTGAACTAGAAAAAGGTGATCTGCGATACAACATAGTAGTTGACATAAATACTGCAAAAGTTTTGAGACCAACTATAGATGTTTAAATTTCGAGTTTATACAATATGGTAACTATGCATAAGGTTCTAAGTTTAAGTTCTATTATGTTATATTTTAGATGAACCTTCATTCCAACATTAGGCATTGGATCGAACCATTCGCAATTAAATAATATCGTCCATTTTATGGGCATAGCTGGACATTCCAACTCAATAACCTCAAGCAAACTCTTATAAAAATCACTTGACTGATCATTGCGATTTCATCCTTTTACACATACTTCATTATTTGACATTTTTCTAGTTGACCCACAATGCCCAATATAGAACTTGTATCATTGACAAAGTAACCCGATTATGTATTTGTGAAGGTCTTTTTGCTAGATCAACAATGAATTTATTACTAATAATACTTTCTAAGTTATGCGCCTATGCAAATAACAAACATTCAATAATTTAAATATTAATTTAATTTAGTGTAATTACAAGTTTATAGTCTGAACTGATCCTTACATAACATTTGAACCAATTTGCGAATTCTTCCTCTAGTCTTGCATCAACAACAAATATCGGGTAAATCGGGAATGCTTCTCGCAATTTAGAAAAATATTTCCTACAAAATATATCATCAAATCACATCAAGTTTACTAGTTATAATACAATAACTGGTTTAATATAAAAGTATATATACTTACTCGACAAATGGGGCCATCTCTTTACAATTCAACAAAATGTAAGTTTGAGCTGCACTGATCTCTTGCTCATTGAAACACCTTTTTTTTTTTTTTTTTTGGCTTGTCCCATTGTGTGTCCTAAATAGGTATAAATTGACAGATTGCCTTTTAAATTTTCCTCCATTTTATCGCCTCCGTCATCATTTCGCGAGACTTATCGATGTTTAGTATAAACATAGGGTGCAAAGTAGTGGGAACAAAAAGAGGAAGCTTCTTCCACCAAGTATGCATTGCATATCGACCCCTCAACCTTTTCCTTATTGTTTATATTCTTCTTTAATATGTGAAGATGTTTCTAATAAGAAACAAAACATAATATGTATATTAGTGGGAACAAATTTATTAGTACGATTAAAATGGTATAACTGCAAAATATACCTTTCAAATGGATACATCCAGTTATATTGCACCGGCCCCACCCTTTGTGCTTCAAAAGGTAAATGAATTGGTAGATGCTTCCTAGAATCGAAGAATCCTGGTGGAAAAATCCGCTCTAATTTGCAAATGATTATTGGTATTTCTCGCACAAGGAGAACCATATCCTCTAATCTCAAGATAGTACTTATCAAATCCTTAAAAGAAAAGACTTAGCTCTATCAAAACTTCCCATACTTTACTTGGTAAAAGCTCTTGGAACACTATTAGTATTAGCCTTTTCATAAAAATATGACAATTATGGCTTTTCATTCCAAATAATTTATATTTTTGCATGTCCACATATAGAGTCATGCTTGACGCATATCCATCTGGAAATTGCAACCCACGGACCCACTCACATAATATTTTATGCTTCATGTTAAGTAATGTGCTAATTAAGTATTATGCATATGCTATGTTTGTTTTTTATGCTTTCCTATTTGTTGGCTACAATTAGTATATAATTCAAATTACGCTTATGCTTAGTTTGCTTTTTATAACTTTCATAATTAAAACTGTTACTATAAACTTAACGTACTACATAAAGGGAAAGGGAAAGAATTAGCTAATCGGATTCGCAATTGCTACAAAAAGTTTTTGAGTTATCGCAATCTGCAAATTTGAAAGGAATACTTTTAGTAGATGAAAATATTAATTAACAAAATTCACAAACCAATTATCAAAGTGACATAATTAACAAACCTTCCTACTTAACAAACTAAAACTAATGACAAAGTAACTAAGTAATTACAAACTAATCAATTGCAAACTAAGTTAACCAACAAAATACTAACATATAAACTAAAACTAACTCGAAGAAGAACAAACAAAACAACAAAAAATTATAAACTAACTCAAATAACAAATAAATAAATAAAATAACAAACTAAAACTAATTACAAACTAACCATCAAAGAACTAATTACAAACTAAGTTAACCAATACAATACTAACTCAAAGAACAAACAAATCAATAAAAATTTACAAACTAAGTTAACCAACACAATATAATATATAAACTAAACTAACTCAAATAACAAACAAATAAAAAAGTTACAAACTAAAATTAATTACAAACAAATCAAAACAAATTACAGAACAAATAAATCAAAACAAAATTAAACTACATTACCCTAAAATAAAAATTACAAATTGACATTACAAAGAAAAGTAAAAAATAAAATAAAATAATTCTACATTGATCTACAACTCAATAAAATCAACAATTTCATACCCCTGAAACAATTTACAATTGTAAAACAACAAAACTTTAATAAATATAAGCTCTCACAATATAAATACAAAAAAGAAAATTTTTTTAAAAAAAAAAAGCTAAAATGCAAAATATATCTTTGAAATTTCAAATAAAAGAGAAAATGAAACAAAAAATAAGAAAACACAAAACTCACCTGGTCACTTGTGATACTAGACGACGGCAGCGGCAATGGGCTCCTCTTGTCGTCTGGCTTCGCCGAAATTAAGAGGGAATAGTGAGAGGAAGGTGACCAAATCACCCTAAAAAATTAGCGACCGACTAAATCAATCGCTATCCTATATATATCGATTGTTATTTTAATTGACTTGACAATTAACATGGGTCACTATTCTACCGTTCGATTGCTAATCTGTCGCTAATATGTTTAGAATTCATGTCCTCATTTCTATCGCAAATTCATCGCTAATCTATTAGTAATAATTCCCGCCTAAATTTAGGCGCCACATTTAGTGACGGATTTGGGGTCGATCGCTGAGTAGTCACAAAATCAGTAGCTAATCGGTATCATAGTGTGGCGCCAATTCTTCACGCAAAGTTTAGCGATGAATGACAGCCTTGTCGACCATTCCGTTGCTAATTCATTCACTAAGGGTTGCTAAAGTGGTTGCTAATGTACTGAATGATTTTCGATAATTTGCCGTCACTGTCCGTCGTTCTGTTGTCACTAATTAGCAACCAAAACTAGTCGGTCCCTAAAACGTACTTTTTTAGTGGATTGAAAGTCTTAAGGGTTTATTCTTCACTAAAAGAAGAAATTGTTAGTGGATTGAAACTCTTAAGGAGACACTTATAGAAAAGATATAGGCTAAAGATAGTTGAACCTTTATAAATTTTTCTTATCTCATTTCTTCTTTTTTCCTTATTATCTTCTTGCTCTAAATTGCCTCTTAACTTGCCAAGTTTTCTTCAAAATTTTTAATAAATGTAATTCACCTCCTCTTGAAAATTGGAAAGGCTAAAAGCTATCAAAATTGGTATCAAAATTGTAACTATACCTTGACTTTAACTTAGTTTTATTGTTTGACTTATATTTTCGGAGCAACCGTTCCACTTAATTCAATTGAAAATCAATTCCAAATTGGTTGTAATTTGATTTGCGGTCGATTTCAAATTAATTTGACATTGGTGATTCTTATATACACAACCATGTTAAAATTAAGATATCTATAGAGAAATTACACAATTCTTTTGTGAGATCGTCATAAAATTTAAAATATGAGTTCATACTCCATAAGATATAAAATAAGAGGACATTTGATTCAGTGGATTCATACATTTGATGGTTGACTTGTGTCTGAGCGCTAGGTTATAAGTGTTTGGTAAACTTTTCAATCAGCAAACTCTAACAGCTAATAAAAGTCCATTTAGCTACTATGTATTAGAGTTTTTTCTCATCAGCTGATAACTAATTTGTATTTATATTATATTTAGATTTAAACTCATAAAAATAATTACTATCAATAACCACAATCAGTAATAGCTAAACAAAAAGGCCCTAAGAGCCCTAAATTCATTTTCCAACTCAGTCAATTTCTAAGTTTGTGATATACAAATCTTATTTTTCTTTTTAAGTTTCTTATCTTCATGATGATTCTTCTCCCCATTTTGAACAAACCAATAGTTATCAGCATGTACAACCATTCACAACTCAATTCACAAACAATTCTCATCACCCCTTTGAGTAGCACGCACGTGCCAGTTAGGCAAATTTGAAGCTGTTCTTTCTAAATAAATAGATAGAAATAATAATTACAAGTGTTACATTTCATCCTAGAAATTATATACTGATAGGACATTATAGCCTAATAATCAAATAGACTAATTTTTTGTAACTATATCCAATATAATTTTTGTCATGCCAATTATGCCCAAACTTTAATATTTTAATATCACTTGTACCGGTATTAGGATTGGGGGAAAAATATTATTTTTATATTAATCTAGGATACAAATTGAATGGACATTGTTAAGCTATCAGAATTTGAGGAATGAAAAAAATTGTCAATTGGCTTCTTTTTAGGCTTAATGTGGGATATGTATATTGGAGAAAGGATAAGGATCGTAAAAATCTTGTATTATTTGTTAGTTAGAATTTATTTATGAATCTAATATTATTCTTTTTTACATATTTTATTATTGTATATTATTAGACATATTTGAATTTAACATATCATATTGTCAATTTATTTTTTGAAATTCGATAGTTAACTGGACTCAAGAATTTTAAAAAGTTTTTGATTAAATGAAGGTTTTAATTGGATTAAAAAATTTCAGAGCTTGATTGTAAATCCAACTGAAATTCAAAACTAAATTAACAAAATGATTTCTAATCAAAAACCAAGTTTGTTATTTTTATAATATTTAATGATTTTCTACTTCAACTTAGAATATAATTAATATTAAATGCCCAAATTTATTGTATAATTATGCATATATGCTTTTGCAAAAATGTAAAAAATATAGGATAAATTTGATCTTTAAGACAAAAATTAAGTTCTTGCTTATATCTAATGTGTAAGATCAATATAACAAGTCAATAGTGAACAATGCTATTTAAAAAATCATAAATTTTTATTAATTTGTCCTTTTTTTTCCTAATGAAAAGATAATAATAGTTTATCCTAAAAAAAAAAAAGAAATAGTAATAGTTGCATTTACATTAAATATTTTTGTTGAACTAATCTATAGATAAGTCATTCTAAAATCAAATTATGTGCAAAGTTATTGTGGCCTTAGTCCTGTTAGTGAAAAATCTTTCGACATTTTGCTCAATCTTTAAAGACGTAGGCAACTAATTTCGTTTCAGAATTTATAATTGCACTTTTTATAAATGTTTTGCCATACATCTTATTCTTCTCCTTACAAGCTTTTTATGACTTCCTCTCCTCAATAAATTCTTTAAAAAAAATTAGAAATGGCTTTGGAAGATTGAATTCTTGGCTCATTATATGTGCCCATGTTCCTTTGAATTTGATAATTTTTAACTTTCTTTTTTCATTTAGATTACATTTTTAAAAAATTAAAATAATATAAATTAATTTATTCCAACTTTACTTTTCTTCTAGAAATCTAAATTTAATTTTGCTTTTTAATTAATTGAGCATTATTAAACAACAATTTAATTAATTTTCCTTATTTTTTAAAAAATTAAAGTGTTGCAATTATTGTCTTAATTATTGCGTAAGCTCCAAAATTATCAAATTTAATGAAACCAATGGAGTATTATATAATGTAATTAGTGAATTTGTATATTAACTCAACCACCTACTTTTAATTTAATATTTTTTTTTTTTGCGTCAAAGTTATATTTTAGTTAGAATATTATACTTGTAAAATTGTGTAAGGTTCTGAGAGAGTGATTTAATTTATTTTTCATTGTAATAATACAATACTGTACTAATAACTTAATTTATTTTCCTTTGCAAAACAAATTAGTAGTACTATTTTGTAATGTTTGGAGAAGGGTGCAATCGAATTGCATTAAATTAATAAATATTGACAAATTAATTACAACTCCAAGAATAATTAACATGATAAGTGAGCTAAACAAGTTAAAGAAATTAATCGCATCTAACAAAGAGAAAAAGAAGAGGGAAAGAGACGGAATATAAGACGAGTAGACATTATTGCGACAGGGTTACTAGGTAAGTCATTTATATCACATATTAATACTCCTCTGATGCACATCAACTAACCACGTACTCCTTGACCTGCCGCTATTTACTTCACTCTGTCAACACTATAAAGCCATCTCCTTTCTTCTCTCTGCTGTGCACCTTTCAAAAACTCCCTTCTTCTTCTTCTTCTTCTTCTTCTTTAAGCTTCAGATAAAGATCATGGGGAAGGAGAACAGCAAACAGGTCTCAATGTTGATGTGGGTTTTGTTTGCCGAGTTGCTTTTACAAAATGTTGTCGTTTCTGTAATTGCTTCAAACTTTGAAGAGCAAAAGAACTACTACAGCCACGACCCACATAGAAGTCCTCCTACAGGTCTCTCTCTCTTTCTTTTAGTTAAAATGGAAAGATGAGATCGCCCTCGATTTAAATATTTTCGTGTTTAAAATAAAGGTAAAATTTGTAAAACAATGCATTAACTGCTCTATATGATGCATGGCAGGTTCACACGGCAGCCCATCTCATGGAACGCCACCATCACACGGATCTGGAGGTGGTGGTCATGGTGGCAGCACGCCCACTTACCCTACTCCATCAACCCCATCGACCCCATCGCATGGAAATTGTGGAACCCCACCAACAACGCCATCAACTCCATCAAATCCTCCAACGGGAGGAGGTGGTGGATATTACCCTCCATCAACACCATCAAATCCTCCAACAGGAGGAGGTGGTGGAAATAATCCTCCCTCACCTGATATTACTCCTCCAACACCTGCCATTGTAAGCCCACCAACCACCACTCCTCCAACTCCTTACTTTCCCATTCCAACTCCATCCACTCCGGACGTTCCCTCACCTCCGTTCACTCCTGATCCAAATTCACCCTATACATGCAAGTAAGTTTTTACTTACGTATTTTAATTCTTAGCTTGTTGCATTGTAAAGTAGGTACTCCACTCAGTGGGAAAGCCACGTCGAAGAAGAGGAAAGCAATTTCTGTGCAGGTCCTGTAGTTGAAACTCAGGGCCTGCCATAATTTTTCCTTCTATCCTTAACCATTTTCCCCTTGATTTATGTAAAATGGTGGTATGAAATCCTGGTTTCGCCCTTCTCTACATTGATATATATATATATATATATATATATAAAATGACATGAATGTTCTTGTTTAATTTATATACAGTTACTGGAAAAATCATCCTGGTTTAGTATGGGGTCTGCTTGGCTGGTGGGGAACAGTTGGCAATGCATTTGGAGTAACTAGCTTGCCTAGTTTTGGAACAAGCATGAACGTACAACAAGCACTTGCAAATACACGTGCTGATGGGTATGGGAGTCTCTACAGGGAAGGTACTGCTGCTTTGCTCAATTCTATGGTGAGCAACAAGTTTCCTTTTACGACAAGGCAAGTTAGGGAGAGTTTCATAGCCGCACTTAGCACAAACAAGGCTGCAGCTGCTCAGGGTCATCTATTTAGGCTGGCTAATGAGGGTCGACTGAAGCCTAGAAATTGATGAGAAGTCATATTTGGTGGAATTAGTCCTTTGCATGTATTGTGGTGTGTTTGATTATCAATTGGAGTTTTCTTGTGTTGGCTGGTAGTATCTTAAGAGATATCTTAGTTTCGTGTTACTATTATAGACAGTGTTAAGAGATTTGAATGCTTAATTAAGTTGATGTTTTTAATTGTTTTAAATAAGATTATATTATGGCGTACTTCCAATTCCATATTTCTTTAATTAATCCCAGGCATTAGAGTTGCCTACACTTGTACCATCCATACACCTAAGTCATCAAAAAAAGTTGTTTAAAAAGATTGTTACTATTGGGAAAAATTTATCTAGACAAGGTTCATGGCCTACCTATGAACCAAATTAATAAAATTTAAGATTTTTATTAAAATGAGTATTTCTGATGAGTATTTCTGATCATACACTTGGATAAAACAGGTAAAGTTGGAATATTTTTTAAAGAATTCAATTCTTTTCGTTAGTGTTTTATTCATATTTTTCTGGTGAATGGTTGTAAATGCCTTTGCTTGAGCAAAATATTATTCGTCATTTATTTGATGCATGGGTAGAGCTCATGCATCTGGTATAAGTAAGTCTTTTCATACACCGGTTTAAAATTTCACTCGAGGTATTTTCAAATGATAAAATCTCGAGGTATTTTCAAATGATAAAATTTATCAACATCTGGTGTATGAGACCCATGTATCAAGCTAATAAAAAAAATAACTTTTTAAAAAATATCATTGTTGTATCAATTTTTCTCCCTCCGTGAATGATCAAAGATTCTATTCTTGATTGGTCAAGTCCTTCTCATTTTAAAATCAAACATTTTATTGGATGGATTCATGATCAATACACTGCTCAAAATTGGTACAAAGAAAAAAAATATTGAAATCACAAATTATATTTTTCATTGATTTTTAAGCTAAAACATATTATATTTTTCATACAGGCAACCATTAATAGCTTTCTTAGAACTCTCAGAAACAATTGACAAAAAAAAAAAAGAATAAAATGTATTGCAACTCATATTAGAACAGAGAAGATAAATATGTATATATTTATGTATAAGAATAAAATATGTATCTTAGAAGTTCTTTCTCTCTTGACAATAAATGGTTGTGTGGGATGCCATAACCAGGAGAAGGTTACAGATCAGCCACTGTGTAATAATTATGAGGTAGACCCATATACTGCAGAGAGTGTGACTGAGTAAATGAGAATTCAATTATCTATAACTAAAGCCACAGTAAATGCAGACAGGCATTGCTAGTCCGTATATTCATTACTAACGAGCTAGCACTGATATATGGATTAAAGTCTCCAATGAAAAATGGCCTACTTTTTTAAATTGAGAGTTTGTAATTTTATGTTCTCAACTTTTGCAATTCACCTGCACATAACCCATAAAATTATATTTATTAAATACTTCAAACTTAATTATAAAATTATATCTATTAAAAACTTATAAAATCATATTATTGAATGAAAATCATTATATAATAATTAATTCTAAAATATGCATAAAGTATCACAGTTATTTAATATATATCTAGTAATTGTATGTTCAATTAGTGTGATTTATAAGTCGAAGTATTAAATTGATATAATTGTATTGATTAAAAGTTTTAATTGGCTAATCTAAAAGTTAAAATGTTCAATAATTAAAATTGATATAATTGTACTGATTAAAAGTTTTAATTGGCTAATCTAAAAGTTAAAATGTTCAATAATTAAATTTGGAAAAAAAATACAAATAAATTAAATGGTAAATATATAAATATTTGTCAGAACTCGTGGATCCGTGGCGCAATGGTAGCGCGTCTGACTTCAGATCAGAAGTTTGCGTTTTGGATTCACGTCAGGATCAAGTCCCATTTTATGCATTTTTTATGTACGTGCCTCAGTTATACGCTATGTTAATGAGCTGATGTTATCAAACTTTCATATTAATTATTATATGCCTTCTATTAAATCAATTGAATAATGTTTATATTTTGTAGCTATTTAACTACATAGATCTTCAATTAATTTTTCCATTTAATTATATAAAATGTCAAGTTTACCTTTAACAAACTTGATATTGCCCCTCCCTCTCTCTTTCTCCATTCACCATTAAAGTTTTCTTTCATTTTCTCCGTTAAAACACGAACCAAGCATGTAAATATGGGGGATGACTGATTTTTGTCTCTTGTAATAATTCCTCCTCATATTTTTAGTTTTGTCGCAAGTTTTTATGTTTTGTCGTTAATAAATTACAGATCTATATCTATTCTGACATAGATATATGTTATTTATGTTTCTGCTATTATTTTGTACTTTATCTTCATCTTATGTAGAGTTTATGGTCTCTCCATTTTATGTGGAGTGTTTTTTTTTTTTTTTTTTTTTGTGTAGTTGTTTGGTTTTATTTGGACAAGTGTGCAATTTAGGGAGAATTTTTCAACAGCATAATGATCTTTGTCTTTTGGAGCTTGATAGTGCGGTATATTCCTCCATTGGAATTAGTGGTTCGAATCCTCTGCGTTCTTCATAAGCAACTAATTCATGGATAATTAAGTCATGTATAGAAGATTCGCGAAGTTTATTAAACCAGCTACTTTTTAATATCTATTTGTTTTTTTTTTTCAAATTCGCCTTCTAATTTTGATTAGGATTTCTTGTTAGATCAGCGAACATTAATTCTTTTAATTATAATCATTTGTTTTATGTCTGGTCTTCAGAAGATAAGTCATGTCCTTCCTACAAAATTTGTATTGATTTGAAGTTTTTTTAATGAAAAATCCTAATATCTTCAAAAAAAATTAAATATTTCTTTTATGCCAAATGAAATCGTGGATTTTTTTTTTCTTTTATCTTCATATCATTAATTCTATAAATAAGAATTTATTAGAAATAAAAATTCTTTTATATGTTTAGATCAAATTATAAATAAAAATTGTTAATAAAAAATTAAAACAAAATAAAAGTATTTTATTTGATTATTAGTTCAAAATTAGGAATGAGCATTAAACGGTTTAAACCGTAAAACCAAACTAATTAAACCATTTGGTTTCATTTTTATTTAATCAAACCATTTAAAACTGGATCAAACCACAAATGCTATAGTATTGTTTGTTTTATGAATAAGTTCTTATTCACAGAGTTTCAAGTCAGTAGATCATGAATATTACTTACATATAATCTTATTGTCTTTACAAATTTAAATTGCAGAAATTAATATTTTGTATGTTCTACTTTATCTTATCAAATAATACTTTTTTGCTAGTTATAAATTTTTTTTTCTTATGCTATATTAATTATTTTGTTGAATGAAAAAGGTCCTGATTTGTAAATTTTCACCAAATTATAAAGACTAAATAATGATTTACTTAATTTCAGTTTGCAAACGTATTACAACTAGTCATGTGCCCATGCGATGCGCGGATTGTATAATTTTATATTTTTTATAATTAAATTGAATGCAATTTCAAGAAAATTATTGTAATTTATATTTATGTTGTTTTAATTTAAATAATTTATTTATTTTTAATTAAAAAATTAAACATAATTTTTTTTTTTGAAATTCTGAAGTAACGAAGTGAAATATTAATTTGCACAGTTAATCATTATAAGTAAATTATTATAATTCAACTGATATAGTTAATTAATTATTTTTTCTCTTTAAAATTGTCATATAATCAAATTAGATAAGGTATAAGAATATTTAATTTTAATGAAATAAATTTTAGTGAATTAAAATTAATATTTTAATTTTATTTGTTAATGTAACTATATTATTTAATTGATTTTTATTAATTATGCTCTATTATAACTCCATAAAATTTTTTTTATAGAGAAAACTATCAGACAAAAAATTCAATATTTATTAAATATAAAAAATATTAATTATAATGAAATCATTCATTAAATTTATTAGTTTGTAACTCTATTATTTAGTAAAAAAATTTATTTGTTGAATCATTTTTAACCTCGGTTTGGTTTGATAAATCGGTAATTACCGAAGTTTGTCCACCTCTAGGTATACAAGCGTATAGATAGATTGTTCAAGGTCGCACCTTCATTCAGATTCTTTTACTATCTAGCACTTGGATTGAAATCTCAATTATGAAATCTTGTAGGTTTAATTGGGTTTAAAAAGTTGTTCCCTTTTTGGGATTTCTTCCTAAATTAGTTAAATAATTGAGTTTTCAATAACAATTTCACGAAATCACAACCAAAATCATCCATCATTAGATTTCATTCCCTAGTGTCAATACTAAGTCCATGGAAGAGAGTGAGAGAGAGAGACAATAAATTGCAAGGGAAGGGTCCAACATGGTCACTATTCACAACTGCTCAAAACGGATAGTAAGCTAACTCAAGGTGGGTTACCAACTCAAGTGGGACCTAATTTTATTATTTTTTAAAACCAATTTTGATAATTTTGAAATTAGGGTGCAATTATGTTTAAAGTTTAAAATTGTGGTACTGAAAAGTTAAGTCCAAAATAGATTACAATTATTATAATTTCTAAAAATTACATATTTGATTACAAAAATACCTTTTTAAATTTTTTTTTCGCTTTTTGACTCATACAATTAAAAGAAAATAACAACCACTCCATAATGTCACATTTTAGTCATTCTTATTACCTAACTCACTCATGTACTTGTATATTGATCTTGTGATACAATTTCGAAAATCATTTTTATTCTCTGAAATAAAAACCACGTATCCAGTAGTTGCTGCTAAAACAAACACCATATGAACAAATTGTTTGATGTTATTGTATGAAAGGACCAAAAAGCCCTATCACAGTATCACAGCCCAATAGACTTTTGAATATTATCCAACCAGTTATTCCCACTTGGAAATTTGCATTTGGCTTGTATTGTTCACCGTAATTTGCAAATTATCCATTTTAATTTAAATGTTATCTTTATATTTTTTTAATTTAATTATTATATTTCGTTTTCCTCAAGCTAAGAAACTAAAATTTTGTCTTGATATTTTTAATTTAGTAAACAACTAGTGTTGTCATTATTATTCTTATAACTATTATGTTTCATTGTAATTTTCTCCAGTATCTTAATTAAATACTTTAAAAACTTAAGTATAGTAATTTATTTATATATACTAAGTTGTCATACATATAGTTCCTCTACCTTTAAATGTATATTGTATGTTGTTATAGAACTATTACTTTTATATTTTAGTGATTAAAGTTTTTTAAAGATTTATCATGCATGTAAGTATAATTTCTGTAATTCAATAAAAACTTATATTATATGTTGAATATTATAATAAAAAGGAATAAATTTTTTTATTATTTCAATACTTTATTGACTTATTGGGAAGATTAGATTATTTTTTATATTCCCTCTGTAAATATTGAGCTAATCTTAATTTAAGGCATGTGTATTAACTTTTTTTTTTTTTTCAATGATCAATAAGCATTAACTCTAACCTAATTTTAGAATTTTGATTTAATATTTTAGCAAAATAAAAAATTTTATTAACTGAGAAAATTTCTAATTTAGATATTATTATTTCACATCCTCCTTGTTTACTTTCAGCCCAGTACATAAAAATGTTCCACTCTGATATATAAATCTTGAGAGTTGTCAAAGCTAAGACAATAGTTCAAATCATAGATCACTATTTAGGATTTAAATTAACAAATGCACTAAAAATAGTAATTTACATTGATAATTAAATTAGAGATATCTTTGAGTGCCTAAAAATTAAGCTCATGATATACTAATTAATTTATGGTAAGTCGTGAAAGTAGGCAATAATTTTCATCATTGTTTTTGAGATATTTGATCTATATTTCTTAATTTTTAATTAAAAATTTTAATCATCACCTTTAATTTTTTTAATCCTATCAAAGCCAGGTTAATTAGATTTTATTTTAGTATAATATTTTAATTCTTTTAATATATATGTTATTGTCAGATCCACATAATCATATATCCATACATAATATGTAAAAGTGAATGGATCGAATAATTACCTCCTCTTGTAGCGCAGTAGATGAATAACTTCTAGCCTTGTGTTACCGGTTTGCTGAATGTATAAGCAATCACGAACTAACGACCTGCTCCTGTTGTCCATAGTCTTAATGCCTTTTTTGTCTTTGCGATATGAATGAAAGAATAATCAGATTACCATAGAGTTTTTTTGTTTTAGCTTTTGATAGCAATTGTGGACAACCTTTTTTTTTATTATTTTAGTTGGATAACAACATGTTAATGTAATCCTATTAAAATTCAAATTCTCTAATTGTAACCGACCAAAATTATATTTAAACTCATTTAAATACTAATAATAATTAGACACATTAATTATTATCAATACACCTAGGTTAAAAGACTAGTCATGACGTATTCATACTCGTCTTTTAATTCCAACCGTTATAGTATTTAAGTAAAGCAAATCTAGAAGTTAATTTTAAAGTTAAAGTAAAAATAAAGATTAATAATTAAGAAAAAAATACAATTAATAAATTGTTAAAGACTACTATTACTTATAATATCATTATTATTATTTTAAAATAGGTGTTGCGCAGGTTACTTTATTAATATCTATTGTAACTTGTATTTGTTTTTTTCTTTTTCAAATCTATAATAAAATTTATACTTAAATAAGTTATTATTTAAAATTTTCAACCTCAACCCAATATATTACTTTTGTCCTAATACAATTCAAATCTTGTGATAAACTTGATTTGTTACATATAGATTATGAGATTCCATCCATACAACACCAACTACTATGTTACAGAGATCAGAGGGATTGCATCTCATATCTATCAGTGCAGCAATAAACTATATTTCAAAAACAATGGCTAAAAAATTTAGAACACTCTTTGACACTTGAGAAGGAAAGCTCCATATTAGACATTCTTTAATACAATATAACATTAAGCACACTATAATCTCAGTACTTCGGATGTTTTTATTGGGTTGGCAATAATCTACAGCGCTTCTTTAGAAGAACTCTTAGCCTCGAGTATTTATTATCAGGAGAGAAGCGAGCTACAGTTGAATAGCGAGAGCTAGTAGGCCATCTTTTCGTAGCACAAATTTTTCTCTTGTTTTAATAATTCAGAAGAATAGCAATTTTGGCTGGTGTAATAACATATATCTTATGCACATTCATAAATAAAAGATGATAGTTATATTTAAAAAAATGAAGTCTAATAAAAAAAGAACATTTTGATTCTGTTTGTTTTGTTTAAAATATTTTTTTTTATCATTATAAGCATCCAAGAAAATTAATAAATAAATAAATATACTAACTTCTGATTCAAATGGTATTGCGTCTTCTTGTTCAGTAAACTCTCTCTATTCTTCAGGTTACCTAGATAATCCAGAATCTCTAATCTTTCAACACACAGGTTACGGAACAATAAAAAAAATGCAAACATACAAAAATACAAAAAGTCATTATTCTCATACCTAAGAGTCGATAAGACAATTCTGGATGTCAAATGTTGCCTAGGAGTCATAATTCTCACACCTAAGAATTGCTAAACTACTACTATATAACCTGACACTGCAGTGTGCAACAGATATTGATTCCTGATTCCTCCTTTCTAAGAGTTAGCACTCAATTCAACTCGATCGCAGTCTAATACATTATACTCCCGCCATCGGATTTTGTTTGATTATTATTCTTATTTTAAATGTTTCAAAATATTTATAAAATTTCTAAATTTATATATATAAACAATTATTTTTCTCGTAATAACCTTTATGATCATTAAATGAATGATTATTATTAATATCTTAATGAGTTAATAAGCACAAGGTAGAAGTGATGTACATAAGGTGTGGCAGGCCTTGAGCTGCTGATACGCATTTTGGGCTGGGAGGTGGTTCCTTGGCCTAGGAATAAAACCGTGCGGGTCTGAGGCCCAAAACGGATAATATCTCGGTAGGCCTGGGATGTTACAAACTTGGTAGCAGAGCCAAGTTTTGCCCCTATGGCTGGTGGTGGGGCAAACCTCAGTGAGGACGCTGAGTCCCTAAGGGGGGGGTTTATGTGACACTTTAGGCGAATCTCACATCAGCTAAGCACAAGGTGAAAGTGATGTACATAAGGTGTGGCGGGTCTTGAGCTCATCCCTACTCCTTCTCCTTTATTAATCCATACCAAACTTCACGCTACTGGGTTAGAGATTTCTACCTTTGTTATCAATTTCACTGTTCAAACGTTCGCCATATCTCCTATCGATGAACATTTGAGAGTAAAATTACATGGCTGTCCATATAATATTCATAAAGCATTGGCATTTGAGATTAGACGTCGATTATTTTTATAAAATAACTTGCCAAAAAATATTTTCTGTAATTTTCTAATGTTTGGAGTAATAAATAAAAATAAGTCAATTAGAAAATAAGTTATCATTTGTAGAAAATGACTTCCCGTTTTGCAGATGGGAAAACATTTTCCCTAACTTGTTTAGACATCCTATCTCTGCTCATTATTTGTCAATGGACATTTACCGCTTACCAAGCAATAACACTGCATAGCAGTTACTTACCTAGACAGTTCCCCATAACCACATTATTGGAAAAACCTTTCTGCTTCATTGTCTCCTCTTTCTTGATAATCAAGTGGCTTAAAGCAAGAATCGAGATAACCAAATCTCAAAAGTCAATTCTTTCTTTATCAATTACTATCTTTTCTCTTCTATTTTCACCATTCTGCAAAATAAATAAATAAATGATTCGTTGTCTGTTTATAAAGTAAAAATTACCAATGTGTTTTCTTCAAATTAATCATAAAATTCAATCCATTTCTCTTTAAGAGATTATTGAAGTGTAGAAGCTATAGTGCACGTTACTTGCTTGTGAAATTGCTTAAAAGAGAACCAGTAATCCTGTGAATTGGAAACGCTGTTTATCACTTGATTAAAATTTTTCATTTGTCAATTTGATTTTCTTATGAATTTTAAAATATTCATTAGATTTATGTGAAATATAGTAAGTGTGAATATATTATTTATATGGTGAAAATTTAAAAATTCTTTTAATATTATATCAAATGCCACAAATATTTTCCAAGTGATTTTTTTATGTAATAGGCAGATATGTAATAGCCAAATGTTGAAAAATAATGTATTTTTCAGAAAAATATTTTCTAATAAATTATTTTCAATAAGTTATTTTACGAATCAAATGGAGCCTTAAAAAGAGAGAGAGAGAGAGAGAGAGAGAGAGAGTTTTCACTTGAGTCTTAATCACTTCATATGAGACTCAAACCATTTAAATATCTGGTCAGACTGCATACTAGTCATTTCATGGTATGCAAATGCAAGATTTAGTTCCTCCTGTACATGTTGAACCAAACGTTTATCCAGCATAATGTCCTTGGTTTCAAGAAGAGCTTTTTTCCAATGGGTAGCACGCCCATCTTTCTTCATGTATCCATTCTTGTCGATGAAGCCTTTGTCCTGGAATTGCGCAAACAGCTTAGCAGACACAGTTCGATCAAGTCCCGGAATTCGATCCGCCAAGAAAGATGGGGATAAAGGGAACTCAATGCATTCAACCTCGGCAACATCAATGCCGATATTCTTCAGAACTTGTATGAATTCACTTATCTTTTGCTGTCTGTATAAATCTCTGGGCATGTGCACAAAAAGTGTCGGAGGATAATTTTCGCTGATATCCATTTGATCAAATAGTCCTTCAGCTATCATAAGTGTAATGCTGCTAAATCTCATAGTGGTGGCAAGTGCAGAAACGAAGTACCCACCAGAAGAGGCCCCCAAAGCAACAAGTGGAAGCTTTTCAAGCTTATGCTTCTGCAACCACCATTTTATGATATTCTTAACGATCAACATTTCCTCCCCAAATGTCCAGCACCTCCCCATGCTTGATATGGTAAGAACAGCAAATCTCTTAGCAAGGGCATGAAGAACAAGTAGCCTTTCCTCAGGTAAACCGATGCAGTTAGGGCAGCTGGAAGATCTGTCCCAAAAGTTAACAGCTCGACCATTGCATCCATGAGCCAAAAAGAGAACTGCTTTAGGTGAATCAGGTATTTGCCATATCACATCTGTTCCATTTCTGAATTCTTTAGTGGAGTTGAACTGTACAGAATCAAAATTATCCCATTTTTGTGCTGTAAATCCAAGTGAAGGACGGGATTTTTTTCCATTATTGTAAAATACTGATATTAAAAACAGGAGGATCAAAACCAGACAAGTAATCACAACTGGCACCCGACAAATTTGATGTCCACGCCATGCCTTTAACTTGCTTCCACGCTTCAACATTACTGTAAAATAAAAATTTTAAAAATATATTTATTACAAATGGCTCCTCGTATATTTGAATGAAAAAAACAGCCCAAAAACAATGTGATCAGTATCAATGCGTTGACAGAATCTCAATATCAGTTGTAGATAGTGTCGTCAACCAGGACCAAGAATACCTTTTCCATAAAGGTCTTTCTAACTCTCCATATAACCAACCCAGAAAATGGAAAACAGTTCTACCATGCAAGTTTTGGTCTTTAAATATTTTTTTTCTAACCTCCATTGTCGATGGGCAAGCAAGAAGAATTTCCACATGATTTTTAACATCATGTCATAATTTCAGGTCTAAACCATTTTTATTTTGGATGATTCGTTTGGAAAAGCATGTTCTTTTTTATAATAAGTGATAACAGGACTATAAATATTACCATGTACAAGACATTTCACAATCCAGCAAATCTTTAAGTTAAAATTACAAAGAAAGAGCAACAATTGCAGAGTTACTAACTTACTCATATCATACAATTAATGACTGGACAGATTTCACCAGTGTACTAACAGTACTAGATGATCCAATACCAATTATCAAAATAGAACTTAGGAGCCAAAAGTATCATTAGCATGTTCCTGCGAAATTTGTGATACAAATTGAGATTTAGTGACTAAATTGGAAGTATAGTGATTAGGAATGGAATTAATATGTAGATTACATGTCAAAATTCATATCTAAAGATAAGTAATATATTATTACGCAAAATAGATAGATATTAAAATAGAAAAAAGGAAAAAATAAAGCAACAGTGCCAAGCTATTCAACTTTAATATATTTAATAATATGCAGATAAAAACCAAAAAAAGATGTTATTTCAAGCAAGAAAAATGAACTAGCATTTTAGAATAGGGAGGACAGAGGTATAATTAAGGCATTGATTTATGGCCCTTAAGACAATCATACTAATTTACTCCTGATTCCGATCATAAATACTATCATAAGCATTCCTCATTTGAGTCAAAAAGCATATCATGAAGCATTGTTGTTTTGCATCAGTTTGAGAAATGACTATGAACAAACTATTGTACAACCTTGGTTTTCAAACCCATAACTAAGGTGACTTTTATCTATACCTAATTAGCAATTGGTTTCAAAACCTAAAAATCGTAGCATTACTGTAAAGTCTAAAAGCTAGGAGTGGGAATTTTTAGAACACTATATCACTTTATTTCTTTCCAATCACCTCAGCATTCGGATATCCAACCCCGGACTGCTGGCTTTCAAAAGCCAAACAAAATGGGCACATGAATAGAAAATTTTCCTCCTTTTTCCTATATATCTCCTCTCTCATTCTTTCCTTTTTCATATATGATGTTAAAGCCTTATTTGTAGCACAACTTTTGTGTCGGAAAGCTCAAGTTCCTGTTGAACAAAACCAGGCCTAGCATAATTGATCATATCTAATACAGTAATCTAAATGCCAGTGAAAACGAACAGTGGTAAATAAGTTTTGCTAAAAATAAAAACCGAAAACCTAACTTTAGATTCAAATCCTTCCCCACCCATTAGAAACATACAACTTATCAGCAAATTCATCACCTTTGAAACCTAATGGAGCCTAATCCTTATTAAGATAAATAGTCTGACGGCCATAACCCAATATTTGAAGACGAAAGCAGTTAATGTGTTTAAAGAACTAGCAAACCATTAAAACCAAAAAAATGGAAGAATCAGGCAATCATTTGAGTAAAAATTCAACTCAAAGGGAGAGAAAATGCAGGGGAACGTACCTGAACAATCCTCAGCGAAAGAGGGGGAGAGAGAGAGAGAGAGAGAGAGAGAGCAGTAGATCGTCCATTCGAATGTTGTGAGTTTAGGATTTCGGTACTTTGCGGATCCAATGATTCCAACCCGGTCGGATTAATGTCATCTGTTATTTTTATATACATTTACCATAATTACCATAATTTTCGTGTATGTCATCCAATTTTCTAAACGATGACATTTCACTCTAAGTTTATAAAACGGTTGCAAACTAACCATTTAATTTATAATACATTAGCATTTATTTATTTATGTATTAAGGTGAAATATTATTTTTATATAGTATTATATAAAATGTTAATTAAATTTTATGATAATATGTCGTAGTTATCTATTATTTTTACATAATTAATAATTATAAATAGAATGGTGATATAAAAATACTAATTTTTAAAAAAATTAATTTTATTTTATACTTTATCCATCCCATTTTGTTTGCTTATTATTTATTTTTTTGATGTCCTAAAAAATATTTGCAATGTTTCTAAATCTATATATATGAATAATTATTTTACTCATGATAACATTTATAATCCTCGTTAAATGAAAAGTTTTTATTAATATCTTAATGAGTTAAGGGTAAAAAAAAGGTAAAAATAACTTTTGTTTATTAAATTTTTAATATGCGTGTTTTGTCAAACCATACAAACAAAACGAGACGGAATGAATGTTATTTTTTAAGATCAATATAATTTAAATACCTATTAAACTCAAAAATGAAATTATTTTTATATTTCAAGATAATTATAGTCTTGTAGAGAAAGGGAATGTGAATGAATCTTTATTTTTTTTTCCTTCAGCTCTTTGTATAAGGGAATGTATAGGAGAAGCAGCAGAGAGAATCTCCATTACTAGGTGAATTAGAAATCTAGAGATAGTAGATAATAGGTGGTTTTAGAGTAGACTTTATGGGCATAATTTATTTCACAATATCTTTTAAAAATTTTCTATTTAGGTAATTAAGAAATTTTTATTTTTGAATATTATCAAGAGTCCCCAAAAGATGTTGGTCGTATATAGTAAACTAAGTAAAGACCCGCACTTTCTCCGCTGGTTATTTTGTCAGTTTATAATATATAATTTATAATCAATATGTATTTCTAATAAATAAATCATATTTAGTACACATTATAAGATTCATTTTCCCGCGGGTTGCTTTACTAAATTGTCATGTTATATATAAATTACAATGCCGTTAATTTATTTAAAATAATTATAAATTTCAATTAATCTAGCAAAATTTTAGTTAGAGTTTATAATTCAAACATTATTTTTTATCCTAGATAATTCTATATAAAGTATAAAATTCTAGAATTCAAATAATTTAATGTGGATAATATCCAACAAAATAATAAATGATAAGAAAAAAATTTAAATAATTCAATGTGAATAATTCTATATTAAATAAAGATATTAAAAACAACTTATCTAATTATAACTATTTTAAAAATAATAGATATATAAGAAAAAATTTCAAAAGCTTTTTCAATTTTTAAGATACAAGGATATTCCTAAATAAAATTTCCACTAATTATTTCAAATACGCACTTCATATTTTTATAGTAACTTATAAATTATAAAAATAAATTACTATAATAAAAATATTTAAATAATAACAATAACATCAACATGAAGAAGGAACAATTATACCATTGACAAATGAGAAATAAGATAAGGAGTTTGGTGAGGTTGTTATTTTTATTTATTTTATCAAATTATATTTTAATTATTAAAAAGTTTTTCATTGTTTAGTATTTTGCATGCACAAACCTGAGTAGAGAACCAACTTCACGTATGATTATATTTCATTTCACCATACCAAAGTAATGAACAAACAGAATTACACTAAAAGCTTGCCAAAAAAAAATCCAAAGACCTGATCCCAAATTCAGTTTTTAAATTGCACAATGTCATTGCCAATATGTCATAATAAAAGAATAGAATTTATATATTTTTTAAATAATTAATTATTTTATTCAGCCACCTATTTCTGTCCTAGCCAAATCATCTCCGACCATAGGGGATGCCATTGTCGGTGGAATCTAGAATCTCAAAAATAAAGTTTATGATAAATACAAATAACACATAAATAAAATTAATTATTCAACAAACAGAGAGTGTTAGAGTAATTATGATTAATAAGGAAAATAGAAAATAAAAAATAATGAAAAATTGATTTAAAAGGATGAATATCTTTATAGTCCAAATAAAATTAAAATACTGAACGATAAAAATATGAAAAAATTATATGAAAGAGCAATATAGAAACGATACCTGATCATATCTAGACTTCGTATCTTTTTCAACATTTTTCATTTAATAATAATATCAATGAAAAATCAAATAAAAAAATATATGAACCAATAAAAATAGAAAGAGAGAATTATAAATGAGGAAATGGAAGAAAAAGGTAAAGAATTATATAGTAAAAAAAAAAAAAGAAAAAATATATGAAAGTGCTAATGTTACCTTTGACGAAGAAAAAATTGTTCTATAGTTCATAATTTGAAAAACAAAAATAGCAAAATTAATATGAATATAAATAAATATAAATATATCAAGATAAAAAGAAATAAAATAAACAAAGAAACTAAAAAATAAAAACAGTACAAAATAAACAAAGAAACTAAAAAATAAAAATAGTCGTTGAATCAAACTGTGTGGTTGGAGGTTTGAAAGATAGAGAAGAATAGAGTTACACACATAGTGTTCAACTAATAGTTAGCTATAGCTTATAAATTTCTAAAAAATAGAAAATACTTCAAGATTTTTAGATACAGATTGGATTAGTTAGAAAGGTTTAGAATTTGATTTTTTAAAATAAATTATTAGTGGTGATAAAGTAAATTATATTATTTTTAATTGACAAATAATTATATATTTTTTTGTTAAAAATGAATTAAAAGTCTAGAAATTTTGTAAAAAATGAAAAACAGGAATTCTAAAACCAGAGGTTGCCAAGTAGCTTTTACAAAAATTTTTATGCTTCAAGATATATGTTTGATTCAATATAGGACACAGGCAAAACCTAGTTGGCAAATAAAGGCACTGGCATGTTGGGAGAGCTAAACATAACTTATATTATTTCCAAAGGTTTTAAATTTGAGTTATACTTTTTTGAACTTCTTAGGTTTGAGTAGTAAGATATTAAAAATTTTTTTTGCAATTGTCAATTATAATGAGTTTACTTAAGCTCAACGGCCGATGAAGTTTGTATTGGAACGAGATACTTAAGCTCATAAGATTGTCCGAGTGAGAGTGAGTTTCTTAAGTTCAGAGGACTGCACAGATTCGGTCTAGAGCGAGCCATCTAGACTCGCAAACTACTTAAGTTTAAATTCAAATGAGCTGCTTAAACTCCGAATGGACTACTTAAGTCTGAACTTCAAGGACTGCTTAAGTCTGTTTGAAGGTTGAGCTGCTTAAACTCCGCATGGTCTACTAAAATCAGAACTTCAAAGATTGCTTAAGTCCATCTTAAGTATTGAGTTGCTTAAGTTCAACATGGATTGCATAAATCTGTCTTAAATTTTGAGCTGCTTATGTTTGACATAGATTGCTTGAATCCGACCTTTAAGGATTGCTCAAGTCCATTTAACTTTTTGGAGCTACTTAAGCTTGAATGAGCTATTTAAATTCGAACTTCAAGTACTACTTAAACCCGTCTTAAGTGTTGAGTTGTTTAAGCTCGATATGGACTACTTAAGTTCAAACTTTAAAGACTGCTTAGGGTTTGGCATTATTTGGCTTGGTGCCTCTTCACCTCATTTGGGCTCGATTCAACATCATCAATTTTCTGCCTTAAATCCATATTAGACAAGTAACATTTATATAAAACTAACGCTATAAATATTCAATTCTAATATGTAAAACTCTTTATAAGTTTCATGAATCAAGCAATTTAATACTTAAAAGAAATAAATGATAAGAGTTCTATTGATGAAATGTCTATATCCCAGAGTAAATATATCGCCAGAACAAAATCAAATGTCAAAGCAAGAGAATAAAGCACGAACATTTTTACTTATAATTAAATAAGCACAAACCAAATTCAGGAAAGACTCCATTTGCATTTGTAGAGGACATGTAATGGCATACAAATGAAGCTACTGAACTAATTTTTCAAGAACCAAGCTAATTCTCATTCACAGAAAAACAACACAAAGAAAAGATATTTATCAAAATGATTTTCCCTCCTCATTCCCCAAAAACACTTTGAACATATGCATAAATAAAGAAGAAAAAAAATAACAAGTTTTACATTGGCAATTCCATACACTATCACTGACTTACTACCCCCTTACCCAAAGAATAATAATTATTTATTGGTCAACGTTATTAACTTACTACCCTAAGAATAGAGGAACCGTCAAAACAAAATTAGAGAGAAAAATAATAGTTTGATTTAGACGTCTAACTTCACATAATAATAATAAAATAATTCAAGCTTAATCAGTAGCCAAATTAGAGAGAAAAAGAACTTTAATTTATATTGAGGCAGCCAACTATTTTGCATTTAAATTCTTAACCTCCCACAAAAACAAATAAATGTTTTACTTTATAATGAATAAAATTAAGACACACCGGTATTTTTCTTTTAATGAGATATTGGACAAAAGTGTGAATCATTATCCAATCTATAAAAAACTCCTATCATATCAATCTATAAAAGCTTGATATGTACATCCGATCTAATACAAATACAAGGCTCTACTTTTTTTTTAGAAAATTTCAGTTCATTCTTTATTTTTATGTTATGATTTTTAATTTTTTAATTTAAAATTTAATTAATATTTAGTAATAACAATGATTCATCCAATCTAATCTATTAATCTATATATTTTAAATTACACAGAAAATATATTTTACATTTCATAGATATGGATATTTGAAACTGAAAGTTTTGATTTTTTTTTTATTTGTAAAAAAAAAACTGAGCTGTACAACAAATGATATCAATTAAATAACTTAAATAAGTCAAATAAGTTGTTTTGTATAATGAGTCCAGCAGTCACGTAATACCTCCTAGAGCAAGCAGTTCCATGAGTTTGAAACTATCCGTCTTCTCCATCTTCTTAGCTGTCGTTCCAGCAGGAAAAAAAAAACTCATATTTATTATTTTTTGTCTATTTTTAGTATATGAGATTAACGTGTGTTTAAGTAGTATATGATACTTCTATTTACTAATTGTAAGTATTCAACTTTAATTTATTAATGGTTTGGTGATTATTCTGTCAAAGATAACTACTTGCTTTTGTTTTTTTATTCAACTTATATATACACACACACTTGGTGACAAAGTCATCTACAGTGTCAAGTCGAATTATATGGCTTTTCGATGAACTATTGAAAAATTGCAATCAAGTGCATTTTTCCTGATTATTTGCAAAAAAATTAAAATCGGCCACTTTACTTAATAAATAATATCAAACATAAACATCCATTTAATTAATCTATTTTCTTTTATTTTTTTTAAATTTTTTATTGTCTTATATCTCTTTTTTCTATAATTTTCTTTTAATTTAAAAATTATATCAAAAGAAAAGGAGAAGAAAATAAATAAAAAGAAGGGAACAACTTATGGATGAAAATTCAGTAAAATTTATTCATAATTATAATTAGTAAATGACTTTATCAATTTAATTGATGCCTATATATATATATTTTTTTTATTTTCAATTACATTTGATGATACAAATTATCATTGTGTTTTGTATTTATTCTCTAGCAAACTGAAGAAAACTACTATCAATTTTTCAGTATTGTGAAATAAAGTGGCTTAAAAAATTAATAATTAAGTAATATGTTTATTATATTTCAATATTTGACATATTAATACTTATTGATATAGAAAACTCAAATTCAAATTTACAATCTATCCAGATAGAATAAATAATAGATAAGAGTGTACAAAACATATTTTGATCTTCAAAATACTCAAAATTTTTAAAACTCAAATAAGTAAAGATTATATATTATTATTAATGCTAATCTCCCCCCTTTTTTGAAAACCTAAAATCTCTCTTTTCTTATTCCATCGGCAGTCACCGACGGTCACCCCTTTCCTTTTTTTGTTTGATTTTTTGCAACTAATTCTCGGATTTGTTTACAGATCAGAGTTATTGTCGCTCATATATTGAGATTGTTTGCCCATATATTGAGATTTTATCCTCAGATTTAGTTCTGAATTATTGTTATCACCATTATGGGGATTTTGTCTAGTGTCTTTTATTATTTGGATAGTTATGCAGAAAGAAGTGCAGATCTCCTCTTCAATAGAAGGAAGAAATTTGAAGGTAATTAGATTGGACTTATAGAAAGATCATGAGGTCGAACAGTGGGTATGAATAACCACTAAGTGAAGCAAACGATCGCCTATGACACAAATATTATACTCTTTCAACTTGATCAGATATTTTAAATCATGATTATGTTTTTTTATTCTTTATATAAATGGTTTATTATTAGGCTTTCTATGCAAAAATATAAAAATATATTGATCTGTTTCCCATATCTATATACAGGTTCCAATTAATGAAATTATAGTTTGATTTTTTCTCAAAAAAAAATAGTATTAATCAAAGCTTTAATTAATTTAATATTTTTAATATTTTTATTCACAAATAAAACACTTTTATAATAATATAATTATTTAGAAAATATATAAACACTCGCGCGCGAAGTGCAGAATAACAACTAATTCATAAAGTACTTGAGCTAAATTTAGTTTTGATCATAAGATAAAATCCATTAAATAAATAGGAATCTATTTCAGAAATAAATTTTCTTAAAAGTAGGATATGAAGCATACCATTTTATTGAATAAGAGGAGTATCTTTTAATACACTTTCTTCGTAATTCATAAAAGTTGTTGTCAACTTTTTCCTATATATATATATATCACGAATTGTAATGATAAGATCACTCGATCAAGAATCCATTGATCACCAAACAAGGTTCCTATGCTGATAGAAATACCAAACAAGATAATAAAGCCTAAGTTCAAATCCTCTGTCCAGTTAATAAAACCAAAAGAAAAACAAAGTAAGTTAAATATATATTGACTTTTTAAAATGTTAAAAGATGTCGGTTCTTTCGGTCACAAACGAATTAAAATTTTTTTTTATTACATTTCGATTCAGAAATTATTGGTGGAGAGTATTATCACTATTTACATATGGAAATACAATTGCGAAAAATTCATTGGCTAGAGAGGTTCAATTTAGCAATAATAGGACAATGAATTAGATTAACACCACCTTTCACGATTCAATTTCCATATATTTTTTTATATACATCGGATTTGAGTGAGTCCAATCTCAATAATACATCAATAATCATTGATTTTTAATTTGTATATATAAAATTAATTTATATAATTTTTGTCATGATAATAAGATAAAAACTTTCCTAAGACTGTTCCTATAATTATACAACATAAATAAATTAAAATCCCCATTCTTTTTTTTTTTTTTTTTTTTTTTTTGGATACTGAGAAGGGTGATACCTAGAAGACCAATCAAAAGTTGACAACTGTAGGCCATCTCTAAGAGATGGCCTGAATATCATCCCGAAGCAAAGCAAGAATCTCCACAGGGGGCGACTGCAATAGCACTTTATGAGCAGTGGCATCTATCGCAAGGTTTGCAAGAACATCAACAACTTTGTTCCCTTCAGATACACATGCTGGAATCGAATCACCCCTTGACCATCAAGGAGAGCCCAGCACTGCAACAAAACATTACAGAAGCATAAATTAGAATTCTGGCCGGCCTGAACCAGCTGTAAGCTCAGAAGAGAGTCCATCTCCAGCACCACCTGCCTGTAGCCTGCCTCCCAAGCGCACTGTAACCTAGCCAAGAGCGCCTGCAACTCAGCCATCATAGAAAAGCAACTCCCTAAACGAACCAAAAACCCACAGCACCACCTCCCATAGGAATCCCTAATCACCTCGCCACCACCACCAAGCCTGGAATTGCCTTTCGACGCTCCATCCACGTTGAGCTTGATGATGCGTCTCACATCGCCTGCGGAATACATCCTGGGTCAGTGTATAAAGCTGAGTTCAGTCCTTCCTCTACGAGTTAGCTTTTGGGGCGAAGTTAGGAGCCAGACGAAACATTAATAATCTGCTTAGCACAAGGTTGCACATAAGCTATACCCTTACTCCATGGTAGCACATTAGCAACCGCCTGAACTCTAAGGAGCTGCAACTTTGCACTTAAACCAGGTTGCATCCCTCGGAACACGCGCTCGTTCCTCCATCGCCAAAGCCACCACAGAACCAAAGCAACCACCTGATCTGTCATAACATTAGGCAAGGCCGGAAAAACCCAATCACCACAATCATGAAAACAATCTATTGGCATGGACTGAGAAAAGTGCAGGAAAGACTGCCTATCCATGATACTCCTCCAAACTTCCGTCGCAGAAACACAATCTCTAAAAAGATGTAAAATCGACTCAGTATCTCTACAAGCTGGGCAACCATCTTCCAATGTGAACCCATATCTGACCCGCTCCACATTAGTCATAAGCTTCCCCAGATGCCATAACCATAAGAAGCAGCGGGCACGTTGCGGGACACGGAGCTACTAGATCTTTTCCCATAACTGATCTCGGGGAAGCCCACTTGGTCACCAAGCATCCCAAAAGCAGACAAAACAGAAAACACACCAATCGGAGTACCATTCCAAGCAATAAGATCAGGCACCAATGGGTCTGATATCAAAGAAATCGACTCCAATAGTTTGCACACAAATAAAGGCAAAAACGGGGTAATAAGCTCCCATTTCCAAGTCCCCATTATCCCAATAATTTCTAACCAACAAATGAGCGCACGACTCCTGCAAGGGAGGGGTGACCAAAGCACTCAACGGTCTATCTGTAAGCCAAACATCAGACCAAAAAGAGGTATAAAATCCACTACACACAACTGAAAACAGACCCTTAGCCAACAACGAGATTGACCTGACAATACCCCTCCAAATACACGATGCAGTAGGCTTGTCCAGCATCGCAGAAATACCGGCTAACTGATGCATGTACTTGCTCTTCAAAAATAGAACACCATAAGGATCATTCGTCCTATAACAATCGCTAACCCAGCTTGGCAATAAAAGCATCATTCATACTTCGGCACGAGCGCACACCAAGGCCGCCAACACTAAGCGATTTTGTAAGCCTGTCCTAACTAACCAAATGAATCCTCTTCAGAAGATTAACCTTGTGACCCTAGATAAAATCCCTCACTAGTTTGTCAAAATCATCACAAATAGCCCTAGGGAGCCGAAGAACCTGTATAATGTGATTCGACAAAGCAGTGAGAACGGACTTAGCTAAAGTAACCAGCCCTGCAAGAGAAAGACACTGCATCTTCCAACTAGCCAGATGGCTATCAAGTCGAGCAAATAAAGGATCAAACACTACTTTCGTCATCCGACCAATAACCATAGGGACCCCCAAATAGGTTCCTGGAGTCATAGCCATAAAAACCCCGGACCTTTGGCAAATCGCATCACGTAAATCCAAAGGGGTATTCGCCGAAAACAGGATTGAGGATTTGCTATAATACACCTTCTCACCAGCGCAACACAAAACTAGTCCAAATAGAGCTTGACAACATCAACTTGATCCAAAGAAGCTTCCACAAACAACAATAAATCATCAAATCATCGGTGAAAAAACAGATGTGAAAGAGCCGGACCATCCCTGGATAATTGATTCGTCCTCCAATCCCCACACACAATAGCATCCTTAATGATATGGTTCAACCGTTCTATGGCCAACATAAAAAGATACGGGACTTGGGTCCCCTTGCCTAACACGCCGCGTAGGCTGAAAACAACCTAAAGCAACACCATTCCAAAGAATACTCATCGAACAAGCCCTAAGACAAGTAGCAATAGGATGACGCCAATGATTCGAAAAACCAGCTCGACCCAAACAATCATCAAGAAAACCACATTAGTATTCAAAAATCAAATTTGTTGCTATGTTTTAATTTTGCTCAACTCCTTATTAAAAATATAATTAAAAAAAACTCATGTAGTTATTATACAAAAAATTTAATTAAACCTTTGTAAGATTAGACCGGATGACTTGATCAAAATAAAACTACAGCGAATTCATACTTAGTTGGTTTTCACTTATAGATTCAATGATTACGTGGATTAAAAGTAATTCAACTTTACAAGGGCCCTGTATTCTTAATTTTACGACTCTTAATTTTACGACTTGTAATAATTGCATCTTAAAATTAACTTAATTCTATAATCACACAATTTTAAATTTTTGTAAAAATTGCACCCTAATTATAAATCCAATCAAAATTGATATTAAAATATAATATACGTGGGACCCAAAGAAGTTAGCTAACCCAATTTTGGTTAGCATGTTCTAAACGACACTTGAGCCTAATTCTCTCTTCTTCAATTATTCCTTTGTCTTTCCGTCTCTCGCTACCATGGCTCTTATTCACTTTGGGCTTATGAGCATGGCTACTGCAAGTGGCAGTGGCAAATCTTTTAATGCTTTTGCAAGGCAAAAGGGTGTAGTTGAAGAGGTGAAATTTCAACCTTTATGATTCTTTTCTTGAATTTGGTTTCTGAGTTTTTTCAGATTTTATTTTTCTTTTTTTAATGGAATGGAGATTTATTGATTTAGGGAGCGTATTTGAATGATTGTGTTATTTTGGCTTGTGGGTTGCTCCAATTTGAACTTTTTTGTAATTTGTAAAGAAAAAGTAAAGGATTCATGAACAAGTTTATGAATCCAGAGCTGGGTGGCGGTGGCAGTGATGGTGGAGGCAGAGAGATTTCAGAGATAGTAACAGCTAATCATCAATCGCTACTTTATAGAGGGCTAAAGAAACCGAAGAAAGAGAGAGGCTGCACTGCTAAAGAAGGTATAAGCAACATGCCTCCTTGCGCAGCTGGTAAACACAGTTTTGTTTACTGTGGTGTCACTAGGTACATATATGTGTATTTTTGCTGAGTAGAAAATATATAGCTTTTGGTTGAATTTAATTAAATTTAACTGTTAATTAGTTATAGCTTGTTTCATTGTTCTAAAAGCAGCTGAAAGAGAAGCAACTAGAAAAGATCAGGTGTTCGCTATAGTTGCTTTGTGAAGTTATGATCTCATTTGTCTAACTTTGATTTGCTAATTATAAGCCTATACCATTTGCAGCAGATCTTATAAAAGAAGAAGCTATTGATGCATCAGAAGCCATTAAATTTGTTGTTGTCTCGGACTGACGAAGGAGGTCAAAACCCAATTTTTGGCTCTTGTTGACAAAGAAGGTCTAAGACAGAGACAAACACAGGATAATGCTTTTGGTTTTGTGATTCATGGAATACATATGGATGAATTGGTCGATATGAGGCGGTGCCGTTTAGAATATGCTAACTATAGTTGAGTTAGCTAACTTCTATGGGTCCCACGTTTATTATATTTTAATATCAATTTCGACTGAATTTGTAATTAGGGTGCAAATTTTACACAAGTTTAAAATTAGGGTATCTAGAGGGTTAAATTCGTTTTAAGGTGCAATTGTTATAAGTCGGAAAATTAAGGGTATCTAAAAATAGTTTAGTTGGTAAAACAAAATGTTGCTCACCTTAAAAACAGCTGCATAATTGCCTGCGAATATGACATGCCTTCAAAGGGCAATTTATTATTAATGAGCTCCCACAAGACAACTGCAAAGTTATAGGCCTCCGACTTGTGATTAATGTTGTTTTAATGTGAAAGTGCTAGAGATATTAAGTTTTATAGTGAAAGGTGTGTTCCATAGTTACCGCATCATTTGTTAATCTCAAAAAATGAAACTGTTTTTATATTAGCTAAATTACAAAAATATCTCAAACTTTTCGACTTGTTATAAAATCACTTTGTTTTAACATTTATATATTAGGTACTCCCATCGGAAAACTTAGATATATTACCACAAAAAAATGCATTTATAGTTAGGGATTAGAATAAAAAATATTTTAGTGGGGCCACGTCGGTACCTTGGGTTAAGGCTAGTAAAATTCAATATAACACGCACTGTTTGGACAAAATCATTAGAAACAAACTACTGCATATGTTGAAGTCTCTCGTCAACCTTTTCATGACCATTCAAATCTCCTCTATCAACTCAAAAAGTAATAAAAATCTAACAATAATCAACCATATCATCTGAAGAGAGAAAGTGAAGCGGTACAAATATTAATTCTGCAGAGAGAACACTTGATGCTTTACCAAAAAAAAAAAAAAAAAAAAAATATTCCAACCGACACAAAGGATCACTTCACCGATGTCACTATGACAATTAACCTCATCAATTATTTATCAACTCGTACACGCAGAGAGCAACTATTTACCAATTTTTCAAACCCAGTACATCAGTAATTTATAAAATTGACAAATAAATTCTGCAGAAATTTCCAATCAGAAAATGAATAATTCACATTCCCGAACATAATTGCCAAGCCTAAAAATTCTGGTCAAAGCCCTAAAAATTAGGTGTTTGTGGATTACAGTGCCTGAGCCTGTAAAATCAAGACAAGCAACCATCAAATTTTAGAAATCGATCCCCTTTCTTCAATTTAGGGAAGATACAGAAAGAGAAATTTTTGATGGAGAAAAAATAAATTGTGTAAAGAATGTATGGGTAAAAGGTTCAAATCTTTCAATTTCAATCTTCGATTAAGAAAAATTCAGTGGCTTTAGAACTTAAAGAAGAAGAAAAAATGGCGAGCAGGAAAAGAAAAGGAAAATTATCTTTCTCCCTTACCTATCTCTTTATCATTCCTCTCTCTCTAATTTCATCATCTTCACAATTTCGCAGATGGGAGATAGAGCAAGCAAACATGGGATGAGAGAAAGAGAGAGTTCCATGGCTACAATGGGAGCTGTGAGAGGAAGTTTGCAGCGTGACATTTTCAAGAGAGTGGGAGAGATTTGTAGCGTTTAGTTTCCTTTTAAAAGTCAAAATAGAGTAATTCCGTCAAAAAATTTGGGATACTTTTATAGGTTTGACCTTTTATATTTCAAGATAATTATAGTGTTGCAGAGGAACAGGAAATGTGAATGAATCTTTCTTTTGTCTTCAGCTCTTTATATAGGGGATGTATAGAGGAGGTAGCGGAGAGAATCTCTCCATTACTGACCGTTATAGGATTTAAGGTAGAGATAGTGGCTAGTAGCCTTCCATTTCCGTGTTGCAGCTGTAGATGCTTCTGTCCCTGTGGCTTCGGGTGCTGTAGTATCACTGCCACCAACAATCTCCCATGACTCTTGTCCTACCATGTAGGACCGCATAATAGTTTGCCATGAACTAGGTGGTTTTAGAGTAGATTTTATGGGGATAATTTATTTCAGAATATCTTTTAAATATTTTCTATCTAGGTAATTAGGAGATTTTTATATTTGAATATTATCAACTCTTAATAAAATCTAACGGGTGATTGAAATTTTTTATTAGCTATTGGCTATAAATTAAGGATTAAAAAATGTTAACTAATATTTATTTATTTTTTTGAAAAATATTTTTAATAAATTATCATTTTTGTGTTGTATTTTTTTGTTAGCATCCTACATTGTAAAATAATTACAGAAAAGTTTGGAAATAAAGAGTTGGATCTATAGATATTGGGTCGATTCAAACCCTCTTATATCTAAATATGAGTTTTAAAGATAACATTTATATTTAAAGTATTTGATCTTAGTTTAGTTATTATAATTTATTTAATTACATTTATTACATATGTATAACTTTTTTAGTTTTGATTTTTTTTTTCTTTTTAAGTCTTTCCTTTAAGAATTTAGGGAAGGACTAATTATTTATGTGAAAAAAGGAGCAAAAATTTATGTTTTTGGATGAACTCATGCCAAAGTACACCGATGCCATGCAAGTGGAGCAAAGTGCACAACCATGCCATGCATTTGGACTGGAGCGGAGGGAGGTAGGACTGGGGGAACTTGGTCCCCTAAAATCTAGAAGTTTTTTAAATTTTCATTATAAAAAAGTACCAAAAAAATTTTCCTTTGATCCTTAATTTTAAAAATTGTTCTTTAGACTCCTTTAATTTTAGATTCTGGTTTCACCCCTGCATTTGAAGTTAATTACTTTATGTTAAGAATTCCAAATTGAACAAATACCACGTCCATAAAAACATATAAGGGTGAAAAGCTAGTTAACTAATTGGTTAACCTTTTAGCATAAGTCCAAAACAAAGTAAACCCACATTACGCTACTTTATCTTCATTATAGATTTTAATCTCTTATCTAAGTCGCCAGAGGCAGAGGGAGGGGGATTGAGGGAGCTCGGGCCCTCCAAACTCAAAAAATATTTAAAAATTCACCCATAAACAATGGAATTTTTTTTTTTATTATTTGATTTGGCCCCTTTAATTTTGGATTATAGCTCGGCCCCTGCAATTTGCCTCTACCCTTTAGTTTGTGATATGGTATCAGAGTAAAGCAAGTCCATCCTAATTCAATGATTCTCATTTCATCAATGTTGCCACTGCGTTTCAATATATGTTTAATCCCCATTGCATTTGAGGGGGAGGATTAAGAATCCCATAATGAATAAATACCATATTGATAAAGCACATAAAAGGGTGGAAAGCTATTTAACTAATAGGTTAATACTGATCTTTTAACATTGTTTGACCTAAATCCAAATAAGCCTTCATTACACCAGTTTATCTTCATCATGGGTTCTAACTTCTTAGTCAGAAGCGTGCACACCTGATTTAGCTTCGTTCTTTCCTTAATACCAATTCTAAAAAAAAATCATAACCAAAGAGCCTAGCTCTAAATCAAATTATTCTCTCTCAAAGAAAATCCTTATTTTATAAGAAATTAGATGAAAAGAAGGATATTTTGAAGTTTAAAATATTAAACCTTTATTGAAGTCAAAACTATAGTTTTATTTTCTATCTCATCTTGATATCAATGTTTTATCTTGATACTTTGTCTTTTAATGGTATGCCAAACATTTTTATGTAATTGGAAGCCAAAGAAAGTATAAGACATAAGGAGACATAACCATCTACATGCCTAGTGAGAGTAAGAGCTTCAAAGTTGAAGATATTGTACTTGAATGTATTGTTGTAATAATCTTAGTTTTCTCTCTTCCATATTCCTTATGGCTAGGAATAAGGAAATCATGGTTAATTGATGATTAACCATAAAGTAAGACCTAATAATCTTAGTTTTCTCTCTTCCATATTCCTTATGCAATACATATTAATACACTTAATATATAAAGTAAGACCTAATAAAATTAATACCCAATGAATCTTCCAATAAAAACTTAAGCTTTGGCTCCTCACTCAAGTCATAAGTTCAAATATTCAAATCAATTCTTTATTGGCTATGTAGTCATAGGAGCGATTAATTGGTTCAGAGATCTTCAAAGTTTATTAACCATTGAATAGTGTGAGCGTATGGATATATTATTTGGCAAGAACAACATTGTGAACATGAGCCTCGTAACATTCAAATCCATATATGAGCTGATTTACTGGTTACATACTTAAATAGTGTGAAAGATATTAATATTATGAACCTGAGGAATATTAATATGTCCCATATGAATTTAATCACCTTAGAAATTCTCCCCTCTGGGTTTCCATTTTTTATTATGAAACTGTAGAATTCGAATAGAAAATATCGGGAGGACCATTTTGAATAACGACCAAATAATTGTAGGAAATACATAATACATCAAACTAATAAACTGGTTTTTGTAATTATTCTTTAATTTAGTATGGAATCTATTAACCCTCCTATCTAGGGGGTAAACGAGCTGAATTGAGCTTGAACTTGTTAGGCTTGTAGCTCAGTTTGATAAATTTAGTTCAGTTCGAGCTTGACTTGAAACTCAATGAGCCTAAAAACTTCATGCTCAAGCTTGACTTAAATCTTGAGATGCACTCAAAAAATTTTAAGCTCAAACTCAATTGGAGACTCGATGCTCAAATAAATCCAATATATATATATATATATATATAAGTTCGATAAGGCTCAACAATTTTTTGAACCGAACTTTTTTGAACTTTTTTTGAGTCTAGTTCGAACAGCTTGCATGTAACGTCCCATTTTTCTATTGAATCGAGTTGTTGCTTGAAGTCGAATCGGGCTGATCTAAAACCCGGTTCGAGCTATTAGAGTCCAGAGTGGGGTAGAATGGGAGGTAATTGAAATCAGGAAAAGAAGTGGACTTACTTGAAGGAAACAAAAAGATCAAAGTATAAGGATTAGGACTTGCTTGCACGAGGTATTGAGTTGTAGCATTTTGACACTTGAGGTACCATTTGGTAATTTTCATATAAAAATCAATGATATTTTAGAGATGTACCCGTGAGTTCCATTTCATTTTCATTTCTTAATCCTTATCTTCATCTTCTTCCTCTACTTTCCTCTTCCACCTTCCTTTCTCCATCACTTTTAATGGTAGTGAAGATTTTAATGGGAGTTAAGCATTAATTCAACTTCTATTCTATCCAAGTAAGTAAACCTTCTTGAATTTCCTAATTGAATCATTTGGTGACATGTTTAGATGATTCATAAGAATTCTTATGTATAGGAGAGGTGAGCCAAAGGTAGAAGAAATAGGAAGCTTAAAAGAAGAGCTCAAGCTTTTTGGAGTGAAGGTGTGCTATCTCTTTTAGTTTAATTCATTTCCTTGCACGAGAATTTGTGTGTTGTGTTGATAATGAGAAGATATGTTGCTTAATGTTGAGTAATATGATGAAAATGGTGAAAAAGCATGAGATGAAATGAATAAATGAAGTAGATATTGAGTTCATGCTGAAACAGGTTTTGCTGGAAAAGTAACCAGTAACTTCACTATGATTTTGACCCCATTTAATGATGGAATTAGGAAGTGTCATAGGGGAGTTATTTGTTCCTCTATGTGTTAGCTTTCCATGAGTTTTTGAATCACCCAAATCGGAGTTGTAAATTGAGAGATATGACCAAAATAGTACAGACTGCGCAGGATGGAAAACACGACGCGCGCTCGCGAATTTCATGTCGAGCTCGCGAATTTGGCCTGTGAACTCTTTGACTCTCATTTTGCACTTCTCACGCTCGTGAATTTCATTGCGTGCTCGCGAATTTGGCCTGTAAACTCTCTGACCCTCTTGTGTGCTTCTCGCGCTCGCGACTTTGCATGGCGCGCTCGCGAATTGTGTTCTGATGCTCTTTTTGTAACATCCCTTCCCGGTCCACCCGTAAACCCAAATAAACCGAGTCGAGACGTTACAAACTGGTTGACTTTATGTCTTGTCATGCTGATATCATAATGTATATTGAATATAATAGCATGCTGATGTTGTTTACAAAAATAATGTAATTTATATTTACAAAACATGATACTAGTGTCAAAATGAAATGGGCCCAACTGTGTGCCCTGTACATGCCATGAAAAGGATAGACAAAAGATACACATCCAAATGAGTAGCTACCCTGAAGACTGAGTCTTCTACAGATGAACTGCAGCAGTTGTAAGCTGACTCTCTACGGTCCAAACTTAAAACCTGCGAGTTAAACAGGTAACTCGCTGAGCAAATAAAGCTCAGTGGATATCTCAACATATAAAGAAACAATTAAACACATCCATAGATAGAAATAAGCATGTAAATGCATGTGGATAATTAAACATATAAGCACATATAGCATGATCCTTCATTATACGTTGATTATCTTTTGTACTGTTTGTAATAATGTATGATTCATGGAATGTTATGTCAAGATATCTGTATGGCTCCATAAGGTTATAGTGAAACCGAAGTGATAAGAAAAACTGTATGAAACTGGATGAATACTGTATGCTTGGCTGCTATGGCCCATATAATCATATCCACTCAACGGCCTGTAGCCGGAGTATCAAACTGTATGAGGTGCAGATCTGCTATCCTATGTCGCGACATAGCCTTATCTACATGGTTTCTACCTAACCTCAATGGAGCATAATGTTGGTATGTTAATAATATCACACAACATCATAGTCATAGTTCATAACTTCATAATTCATAATGTTTATTTGATTTCACATCATTTGCATGCTTGCATGTTGTTTTGATACATGTTCTAATGTTGTATTTGATGTTAAAATGATTGAAGGCATATAAGTGAAGCAAAGGAATACAATTGCATTGAAAAAGAAGTCCAAAAGTGCATGAAAACATAAGTCGCGAGCGCGTAAAGCACCAGATGAGAGACAGTGAGTTATCGGGCACAAGTCGCGAGCGCGTACTTGAAAGTCGCGAGCGCGAGAAGTGCCAAATGAGAGACAGTGAGTTCCCAGGCCAAATTTGCGAGCACGCGATGAAGGTCGCGAGCGCTTACAGGCCAAGGGCCAAGTACGCGAGCGCGCACTTGAAAGTCGCGAGCGCGAGAAGTGCCAAATGAGAGTCAGAGAGTTTGCGAGCACAAGTCGCGAGCGCGCACTTGAAAGTCGCGAGCACGAGATGTGCCAAATAAGAGTCAGAGAGTTTCAGGTGAAAGTCGCGAGCGCGCATTTGAAAATCGCGAGCGTGAGAAGGCAACGCGAGCTCGTCATGCGATTCGCGCGCGCGCTTCGCGCTTTCCAGCCTGCACAGTCTGTACTCTTTTGGTCATATCTCTCAATATACAACTCCGATTTGGATGATTCAAAAACCCATGTAAAGCTAACACATAGAGGAACAAATAACTCTTCTATGATACTTCCTAATTCCATTATTAAATGGGGTCAAAATCAAGATGAAGTTACTGGTAAAATTTCCAGCAAAACCTGTTTCAACATAAACTCAATATTCACTTCATTTATTCAATACTTCCCCTGTTTTCCCCTGTTTTCTCACCATTACCAGTCCTCCCACTCACATAAAGCAATATGGTCTCATAGCAACACACCACACAAATCTCATACAAAGAAAATGGGAAAGGAAAAGAGATATCAAACCTTTACTCCAAAAGCTTGAGCTTCTCTTCTTTTAACTTCTTTTTTCTACACTCTTTGAACTCCCTTCACCTATAAATAAGAATTCTTATGAATTCTAAAATAATAGCACCAAATGATTCAATTATGAACTTCAAGAAGGTTTACTTACTTGGATAGAAGAAGAATTGAAGTTAAAGCTTAACTACCATGAAAATTGAAAGGAAGGTGGAAGAGGAAAGGAAGAAAATGAAGAAGATGAAGATAAAGATGAAAATGGGAAAGTGAAATGGTTATTACGGGTAAGCCATCAAAATATCAATGAATTTGTGTGTAAAAGTTCTAAATGGTACCTCAATTGTAAGAAGGTTACAACTTAACACCCAAGCTGTATGTTTTAGTGCAAATAAATCCTAACCCTTATACTTTGATCTTTTTCTCTCACTCAAGTAACTCCACTTATAAACCCATTCTACCCCAACCGGGTTTGGTTCAACTCGACTCAACTCGACTACTCGACTCTATGCTAAGACTCGACTCGGTAGGATGTCACAATTCTCCCCTCCTAAATAAAAACTTCGTCCCGAAGTTTACCTGTTGTGAACAACTGCGGATACTGTTGTCGCATGGTGTCTTCAGATTCCCAAGTTGCTTCTTCTGTCTTATGATTCCTCCAAAGACCTTTTACCAATGCTATTTTCTTGTTCCGCAATTCCTTAGTTTCTCTGGCTAAGATCTGAACTGGTTCTTCTTCATAGGTGAGATCCGGCTGAATTTCAATCTCTTCTGCTGATAACACGTGCGATGGGTCTGATCTGTATCTCCTTAACATGGATACGTGAAAGACATTATGAATTCGATCTAAGGTTGAAGGTAACGCTAGGCGATAGGCTAATGGTCCTACAGGTTCAACAATCTCGTATGGACCAATGAACCTAGGGCTAAGCTTACCCTTCCGTCCAAACCTTAGGATCTTTTTCCATGGTGAAACTTTCAGAAATACTTTATCACCAACCGAGTACTCAATATCCCTTCTCTTTAAATCAACATAAGACTTCTGTCGATCACTTGCTTCTTTCAGCCGTTTTCTGATGATTTCCACTTTCTCTTCTGTTTCTCTAACCAAATCTGGACCCAAAATCTTCTTCTCACTCAGTTCTGTCCAACACACAGGTGTCCTACATGGTCTACCATACAATGCTTCATATGGTGCCATCTTAATGCTCGATTGGTAGCTGTTGTTGTAGGCAAACTCCATGAGAGGTACATATCTGTCCCAACTGCCTTCAAATTCTATAACACATGATCTCATCATGTCTTCCAGGATCTGAATTACTCTTTCTGATTGGCCATCTGTTTGAGGATGAAATGCAGTGCTGAAATGCAATTTCGTTCCTAATGCTTCCTGCAGTTTACCCCAAAACTTCGATGTAAACCTTGGATCACGATCAGAGATAATGGATGATGGAACTCCATGTAGTCGAACTATTTCGCTCACATAAATATCTGCTAACTTGTCCAGAGAATAGTCCATCCTGACTGGTAGAAAGTGTGCGGACTTAGTTAATCTGTCCACGATCACCCATACTGCATCATGCTTCCGCTGCGTCTGAGGTAATCCAGTAACAAAATCCATCGTGATCTGATCCCACTTCCATGTTGGCACTGTTATTGGATGAAGTAACCCAGCTGGCAGTTGATGTTCTGCTTTTACTTGTTGACATGTTAAACATCTTGTTACAACATGTCCGATATCTTTCTTCATGCCCGGCCACCAATAGCATTTCTTCAAATCCTGATACATCTTGGTACTACCTGGATGCATTGTATATGGACTGTTATGAGCTTCATGCAGAATCTTTTGTCTAAGCTCCCCTATCTGTGGTACAACAACTCTGTCTTCATAGAATAAGACTCCACTGTTATCCAATCTGAATTTCCCACCATGATCTTCCTGTACTTGTTTTACCCATAGTGCTGTTTGTGCATCTTTCTTTTGTGCCTCTGCAACTTCCGGAACCCAAGATGGCTGTACTTGCATCTGTGCTAGAATAACTCCCTGCTGTTGCAACTCCATACTAATTCTCATTGCTCTCAAAGCAAATAATGATTTGCGGCTAAGGGCATCAGCTACCACGTTAGCTTTGCCCGGATGGTAATTAATGACATACTCATAATTAGCCAGAATCTGCATCCACTTCCGTTGTCTTGAATTCAAATCCTTTTGTGTCGGTAAGTACTTTAAACTCTGATGATCTGTGTAAATGTAACACTTTTCACCATACAGATAGTGCCGCCATACTTTGAATGCTAGGACAATGGCTGCCAATTCTAAATCATGGGTTGGATAATTCAATTCATGTGGCTTCAACTGTCTGGAGACATAAGCTACCACTTTTCTGTCTTGCATGAGTACACATCCTAACCCAATATGAGAGGCATCACTGTAAATCTCAAAGTCTTTACCTGACACTGGCTGAGTCAACACTGGTGCTTCAGTCAACTTTTTCTTCAAAGTGTCAAAACTCTGCTGACATCTATCATCCCATTGGAATACAACCTCTTTCTTCAACAATCTTGTTAAAGGTGATGCAATGATGGAGAATCCCTTTACGAACCTTCTGTAATAACCGGCTAAACCCAGAAAACTTCGAACTTCTGTGACGTTTCTGGGTGGTCTCCAATCAACAATAGCTTCAATCTTATGAGGATCCACTCTAATACCCTCCGATGACACCACATGTCCTAAGAAAGAAACTTCTTCTAGCCAAAACTCACACTTACTAAGCTTGGCATACAGCTGTTTATCCCTCAGTGTCTGAAGTACAATCCGCAAATGTTTATCATGTTCGACCTTATCTTTAGAGTAGACCAAAATGTCATCTATAAACACCACCACAAACTGATCCAGATATGAATGAAACACGCGGTTCATGAGATCCATGAAAACCGCTGGTGCATTTGTGAGACCGAATGGCATGACTAAAAATTCATAGTGACCATATCGGGTCCTGAATGCAGTCTTAGCGATATCTTCTTCCTTTATCCGCAACTGATGGTTTCCCGACCTAAGGTCGATCTTAGAAAACATACCTGCACCTTTTAACTGATCAAACAAATCATCGATTCGAGGCAATGGATACTTATTCTTGATTGTCAGTTTGTTCAATTGTCTGTAGTCAATGCACAATCTGAATGATCCATCTTTCTTCTTTACAAATAAAACCGGTGCTCCCCAAGGTGATACACTGGGTCTGATAAAGCCTTTATCCAATAACTCCTGTAGCTGAATCTTTAACTCTTTTAGCTCTTCTGGTGCCATTCTGTAAGGTGCAATTGATACTGGTGCTGCTCCAGGAGAGACATCTATAGTAAACTCCACTTCCCTCCTTGGTGGTAACCCTGGTAACTGTTCTGGAAATACATCTGGATAATCAGACACTGTTGGTATATCTTGCACTTCTGACTGTTCTTTCTCTGCTTGTAATGCACATATCAAGTATGATTCACAACCCTTCTGAATTAATCTCTTTGCTGCCATGGCTGATATCACATTACCCAAAAAATCTCGCCGCTTCCCGACTACTGTAATCTCTTCCCCTGCTGTAGTATATAATGTCACCCTTTTCTTTGCACAATCAACTATAGCCTGATGTCTGGATAGCCAATCCATACCCAGAATAACATCAAATTCTCTAAATGGCAACTCCATAAGATCTCCTGGAAACTCTTTTCCATGAATAACAATTGGACATCCTTCGACCACTGTATGAGTCTGTACTACATCTCCTAATGGATTAGTAACTAACATACCCTGACTCACATATGCAACTTCTAACCCTTTAACCCAAGGTTTAGGTACACTAATGTATGAATGAGATGAGCCAGGATCAATTAAAGCATAAACTGTATGATCACATAAGGAAAACTCACCAACTATTACATCTGGAGCTTCCTCATCTTCTCTGGCTCGCATAGCATAAACCCTGGTTGGACCTCTTATATCAGGTCTGTCCACAGTCTCTGACTGCTGTCTCTGCCCTCCGGAGCTCTCACCTCTTCCTCTGCCTGCTATGAACTGTGTAGGAACTTTTGCCCTCTTCGGACAATCCTTCTTCTGATGGTCTGATGCTCCGCATATCCAACATTTACCAGTCACCAACCAACAATCTCCACCATGCCGTCTGCCACAATGCTCACAAGGTGGAAAAGTATAACCGGCTGACTCTGCACCTCTACCGGTGCCTCTACCAGTTCCTCTGCCTGAACCTCGACTACCACCGGCAGAACTAGCCACAACTGATACCGTTGGCACGTTAGCACCCCTAGCTGCGCCTTGGCTAAAGGAAGGTCTAGCACTAGCTGAACTACTAGCACCTCTGAATCTCTTGCTTTCTGACTGATATGCACTGGGTGCACTCTGAGTCTGGTCTCTCCTCTGCTGAGACCGTTGGCGTCTGGTACGCTGACTGGCCTGAATTCGCTCTATCTCCTGAGCTGCCTCTACCAAAGCTGAGAACTCTCTGAATCTGGAAGCTACCACTCCCATTTGAATCTCATTGTTCAGGCCTTCCTGAAACTTTTTACACCTCTCGGCTTCTGTAGCCACTATCCCCTTACCATACCTGCTGAGTCTGGTAAATTCTCGCTCATATTCGGCAACTGACATTCTGTTCTGCCTCAGGTATAAGAATTCTTTCCTTCTCGCATCTAAGTAAGCCTCTGTAATGAACTTTTTCTTAAATTCATCCAAGAAGAATTGCCATGTACGCTGCTCTGCTGATACCCGCTGCTGAACAGTAGTCCACCAGGTATATGCCTCATCTATGAGCAATGATGTGGCACAAACCAACTTGTCCTCTGGTGTACATTGTAATTGTTCCAGAACTCTCGATGTCCCATCTAACCAATACTCAGCTCTTTCTGGACTATCATCCTTGTTAGCACTGAATTCTTTCGCCCCATATTTCCGAAGCTTCTCTAGTGGGGGCTTTCTTTCTCTTTCTACTACTATTGGTGCTTGAGGTATCACTCCTGCAATCTGTCTAAAAGTATCTGCAAGTTGCTTTAACAACACCTCTTGACCTGGTGCTATTGGAGCCTCACCCTCCACTGGCCTGGAGGCGTGTGACTCGCTCTCACCTTCCTGTGACATCCTCCTAAAAGAACAACAACTGCTTAGTTCATCAGGGTAGACATGGCATGTACACTATACTGACTTATGCATGCAAGCCCGGGGAAACTAAACCTAGGGCTCTGATACCAAAATTTATAACATCCCTTCCCGGTCCACCCGTAAACCCGAATAAACTGAGTCGAGACGTTACAAACTGGTTGACTTTATACCTTGTCATGCTGATATCATAATGTATATTGAATATAATAGCATGCTGATGTTGTTTACAAAAATAATGTAATTTATATTTACAAAACATGATACTAGTGTCAAAATGAAATGGGCCCAACTGTGTGCCCTGTACATGCCATGAAAAGGATAGACAAAAGATACACATCCAAATGAGTAGCTACCCTGAAGACTGAGTCTTCTACAGATGAACTGCAGCAGTTGTAAGCTGACTCTCTACGGTCCAAACTTAAAACCTGCGAGTTAAACAGGTAACTCGCTGAGGAAATAAAGCTCAGTGGATATCTCAACATATAAAGAAACAATTAAACACATCCATAGATAGAAATAAGCATGTAAATGCATGTGGATAATTAAACATATAAGCACATATAGCATGATCCTTCATTATACGTTGATTATCTTTTGTATTGTTTGTAATAATGTATGATTCATGGAATGTTATGTCAAGATATCTGTATGGCTCCATAAGGTTATAGTGAAACCGAAGTGATAAGAAAAACTGTATGAAACTGGATGAATACTGTATGCTTGGCTGCTATGGCCCATATAATCATATCCACTCAACGGCCTGTAGCCGGAGTATCAAACTGTATGAGGTGCAGATCTGCTATCCTATGTTGCGACATAGCCTTATCTACATGGTTTCTACCTAACCTCAATGGAGCATAATGTTGGTATGTCAATAATATCACACAACATCATAGTCATAGTTCATAACTTCATAATTCATAATGTTTATTTGATTTCACATCATTTGCATGCTTGCATGTTGTTTTGATACATGTTCTAATGTTGTATTTGATGTTAAAATGATTGGAGGCATATAAGTGAAGCAAAGGAATACAATTGCATTGAAAAAGAAGTCCAAAAGTGCATGAAAACACAAGTCGCGAGCGCGTACTTGAAAGTCGCGAGCGCGTAAAGCACCAGATGAGAGACAGTGAGTTATCGGGCACAAGTCGCGAGCGCGTACTTGAAAGTCGCGAGCGCGAGAAGTGCCAAATGAGAGACAGTGAGTTCCCAGGCCAAATTCGCGAGCGCGCGATGAAGGTCGCGAGCGCTTACAGGCCAAGGGCCAAGTACGCGAGCGCGCACTTGAAAGTCGCGAGCGCGAGAAGTGCCAAATGAGAGTCAGAGAGTTTGCGAGCACAAGTCGCGAGCGCGCACTTGAAAGTTGCGAGCGCGCGATGTGCCAAATAAGAGTCAGAGAGTTTCAGGTGAAAGTCACGAGCGCGCATTTGAAAATCGCGAGCGCGAGAAGGCAACACGAGCTCGTCATGCGATTCGCGCGCGCGCTTCGCGCTTTCCAGCCGGCACAGTCTGTACTCTTTTGGTCATATCTCTCAATATACAACTCCGATTTGGATGATTCAAAAACCCATGTAACGCTAACACATAGAGGAACAAATAACTCTTCTATGATACTTCCTAATTCCATCATTAAATGGGGTCAAAATCAAGATGAATTTACTGGTAAAATTTCCAGCAAAACCTGTTTCAACATAAACTCAATATTCACTTCATTTATTCAATACTTCCCCTGTTTTCCCCTGTTTTCTCACCATTACCAGTCCTCCCACTCACATAAAGCAATATGGTCTCATAGCAACACACCACACAAATCTCATACAAAGAAAATGGGAAAGGAAAAGAGATATCAAACCTTTACTCCAAAAGCTTGAGCTTCTCTTCTTTTAACTTCTTTTTTCTACACTCTTTGAACTCCCTTCACCTATAAATAAGAATTCTTATGAATTCTAAAATAATAGCACCAAATGATTCAATTATGAACTTCAAGAAGGTTTACTTACTTGGATAGAAGAAGAATTGAAGTTAAAGCTTAACTACCATGAAAATTGAAAGGAAGGTGGAAGAGGAAAGGAAGAAAATGAAGAAGATGAAGATAAAGATGAAAATGGGAAAGTGAAATGGTTATTACGGGTAAGCCATCAAAATATCAATGAATTTGTGTGTAAAAGTTCTAAATGATATCTCAATTGTAAGAAGGTTACAACTTAACACCCAAGCTGTATGTTTTAGTGCAAATACATCCTAACCCTTATACTTTGATCTTTTTCTCTCACTCGACTCGGTAGGATGTCACACTTTCGGACTTCATTTTCTATGCAATTGTATTCCTTTGCTCAACTTGTATGCCTCCAATCATTTTAAAACAAAAAGGCAACATGAGAACATGTATCAAACCAATATGCAAGCATACAAATGATGTGAAATGAGGTAAACACTATGGTGTATGAAGTTATGAATTCTATGCAATTGTATTCCTTTGCTCAACTTGTATGCCTCCAATCATTTTAAAACAAAAAGGCAACATGAGAACATGTATCAAACCAATATGCAAGCATACAAATGATGTGAAATGAGGTAAACACTATGGTGTATAAAGTTATGAATTCTATGCAATTGTATTCCTTTGCTCAACTTGTATGCCTTCAATCATTTTAAAGCAAAAAGACAACATGAACACATGTATAAACACAAAATGCAAGCATGCAAATGGTGTGAAACTAACATGACACAAGTTGCTCGGTTGGCGAGGCTATCAGCATACAGGTAAGCAGTAAGGTTTATGAAATTATGAAGTAGTTAATTTTATGACACAAGCATGTGAAAATAACATGACACAAGCATGCAAATTATGACACAGTTACTATGCTTTTGTTTTATCTATTGACATACCATTAATATGCTCCATTGAGGTTAGGTAGAAACCACTTAGATAAGGCTATGTCGCGACATAGGATAGCAAATCTGCGCCCCATACAGTTTGGTACTTCGGCTACAGGCCGTTGAGTGGATATGATTATATAATGGCCATAGCAGTCCAGTCATACAGTATTCATACAGTTTCATACAGTTTTTCTTATCACTTTGGTTTCACTATAACCTTATGGAGCTATACAGTTATATTGACTACAAATTGCATAATCATACAGTATAATGAGTAGCAAGTATGATAATGAAAGTATCATGATATGTGTGCTTACATTCCATATGTGAGTACATGTTTATTTCTACATATGTATGTGCTTATATGTTTCTTTATTCGTTGCGATATTCACTGAGTTTTAATAAAAGTTGCAGAATTCATACAGGATAAAGAACACCAGGTAAGATCATGAAAGTATACTGCTATATATGTTGACAAGTTTATTTATTTAATTTTAAAGGAGCCATACAGTTATGAAATGTTATTAATCATAACTTATATGATGTGACTAAAAGTGCATAAGTCATATAGCATAATGAACAGCAAGACAATAAAAATATACTGTTATGTGTTCTTACATGTTTATTTATTTAATTCATACAGCATAATGAACAGCAGGTAAGATCATGATATGTGTGATTAAAGGTTCATGTAAAGGAGTTATGAGATAATTAGAACTAAATTATTTATGTTTATGAATTAGAAGTTTATTCTTTGCTATAAAGATGCATTTATGTTGAAATTTACTGATTCTATAATTATCAATGCTTTTATGAACTTTGTATTTTAAGTAAGTTGCCATCGCATTTTATTAAGTATATGAATTATGAGCACCACTGAGTTTTATACTCAGCGCGTCGATTTTTATCACGCGTAGGTTGAAGATCGTGGTTGCTACTTGAAGACTTGAAGAGTACTATCAAAGCAGAAGTGATTAATTTGGTCATAGTAGATTGAGAGTTGTATAATTAATAATTATGGCATGTATAATTATTACATATGTTAGAGCTTATGTGATTGTAAATATAAGTGAAGCATGTAATTATTTTGGCGTAAGTATTTGGAGATAAGAATAATACTTATGAAATGATTGATTATGAAATATTTTACAATAGTTGGTATGATTAGTTCATGAAGACTTGATATAGATCATGAATGCAATTAATTACTGGATATTAAATGCTATTGGGGATTTATACAGTTATGACTATATATAGATATATATAAAGTGTTATTGTGTTATGATGATTATTTGGAGATGTTGGAAGTTTGGAGTTTAATTGGGAGTGTTTTGTATTCATATTTAGCATACAGGATGATATCAGCATGACAGGACATAGGTTCAACTAGATTGTAGCGTCTCGACTCGGTTCATTCGGGTTAACGGGTGGACCGGGAAGGGATGTTACATTGCGGGCCGACACGACTCATTACAACCCACCCTAATCTTGTCTACATACTTTACGTGTTCAGGCTCACAAGGCCTAGTTTCTTAGATCGATTTTTATACCTTAATTTGTCCATGTTTCTATGCACTTAAATGAATGTGCTAGATCAAAAGATTCCTGGTCATTTACCTATAAGGACAGTAACAAAGAAAATCACTTTGGATACAATGGAAGTAAGGTGTAATATGTATGCTTCTGTAAGTAATGAGATTGCAAGAACGGTAAGATCACATCACAGATGCTAAGGACTTTCTACTTCATTAGTAAAAGTTATAAGGTGAATAAAATAGAATTGCTAGATATGAGATATCAAAGCACTTGGTCCATGCTAAGGCAAGGCAAATAAGTCATTGCCCATTCTAGTTAGACTAGAAAAGGAAAGGACTAGAGCTTTTAACCTTGAATCTAATGATGGAATTCAAAGGAAACATCCAAAATTAAGACTATTAATAGCAAAGGAAAGAATCTACATTGTCAAAGCAATTTCCTTCGGAAGGAAATAGTCTATAGTACTTGGAGTTACTTAAGGATAAAAGGAAAGAATATATATTTAGAAAGAACGTTTGGTTACTTTAATTCATTTTCTTCTATTAACTCATTTAATGCCTTTTTTTTCACCTTATTGATACCAATCTCAATGCTTGTACGTCTTCAGTTAACTTAGTTTATCTCGTTTATTATTTTCATCAATGTATAACAACTGAAGAAATTTTTTTTTTTGACGGATGGCTAAAAAGTTTAGCTCTGTTAAACTTTAATGATGAGTTAATGTAACTTATAGTTATTAAATCTGACCCAATCTGGTTGGTCAATGTGGAGAACTAGTAAACTAACCTCATAATCGGGCTAGTTTTTTTTTTAAACCATTTAAGGAAGAAAATCAAATTGAATCGGCTGACCTTAATTGAATCGGTCAACCTCCACATGCCAATTGATCAGGATTGATATTTTTATATTTTTAATGGCCCACTAATTAAACTATTAACCCACTGGTTAAACCAATGACTCATCCACCCGATTTTTTATTTGGGTGAATATTTAGGCTGTGATTACTAACATATAAATAAAATAGAGTGACGAAATTAATAATTAGCTCAATCTTGGGAACTAAATGGTATGTATTTCAATTATAATTAGTTCCAAGACAATTAACTTAAATTATTTTAATAAATACTAAATAATTTAATATTAATAATATGCATTTAATTATAAAATATATAATAACAATAAACAAAATAAAAAAATTTTTTAAGATGAAAATTGTGAATTTCATTAAGAAGGAGAAAATGTTAAATCAACCATAATAATAGGGTGAAAATGATAAGTGATAACCAAAAAATAAATTCTATTCTCTGATTTATTTACTGAGAGCTTTTTGAGATGAAAGTATGTAAAATTGTTAAGAAAACTGTCGTCCTTTGCTTCTCGTATTAATTCTTTATATAGAGGAAGGAGAGGTGGGGTAGTGGAGAGAATCTCTCCATTACTAACTGCTAGAATATCTCTCTTTAGTTGAGGACTTTTAAAGATAGTGGATAAGTAGTTATAAGATGTGATTTTATAGGATTTTAATTAGATTTATATTTGTATTTTCAATATTGAATTATATGTCAAGTTTATTATATTTTATTATCAAGAGTCCTCCTAAAAGGGTTTGGTCATTTATGTCCAAAGTATGCTTATACGTATGTATATTATGTAGACATATGTAGTTATTTTTGGGGAATATGAAAAGTGAACTTGTGTGGTTTAAGCTAGGCGCTATGACCAAGGAAACAAAGTGATTGCTTTAATAAGGGACGCTTCGATTGCACAACGTCCCTTCACCTACTTGACCCTTGCCTATAAAAGCAATTGTAGTTCTCCTCATCTTTCACTTTGAGTTTTTCTTACATCCAGAGCATCTCTCTCTGGCAACTTTCTCTCTCTAGTCGTTTCCCATTGATTATTCTTGGTAAGTGGTCTTTTATCTTGAATTTGTTATTTCCTTCAATTGCCTTTAGTTTTTTTAATATGAGCTCATCTAGCGAGGTAGTTTGAGTGCTGGTTGATGATAGTTACAATGCTTCCACCAACCACGAATTAGAGGATACCGAGCTTCATGAAGAGGGACAATCTAGGGAGAAGGCTAGGAAAGAAAATATCAAGATGAGGAATATACCTTCAAGTGTAGATGAGAGCAAACTTCTTGATGTTTCATAAATGTACGATATTCCCCTAGAATATAAATTAGCTCGGCCTTTTAAGTATCTGCGGGCGGACGAGGATTTAAATATTGACTCCCTTATGCACTACACGGAGGACTTCCATTCAGGGGTGAGGTTTCCTTTGAGCGAGCCTCTAATATCCTTTTTTCAATGAGTATCTTCTAACCATAAGACATCTCCAACCAAATGGCTTGAGGATTATATGTGGTATAGCCAAGCTAGACCATTAGTATGGGACTCAGCTTACAGTCGGGTGATTCATGCCTTATACATGTTGCAAGATTGAGGAAAGGAGGAGTATTGTTTTTTGCAAGCTCAAACCAATTGTAATGTTTTTCATAAACAAGGGATGATCTCTTCCTTAAAGAAGTGGAAACAGAAGTTTTTAATTGTAAGACATAAAGGGGGATTTGGTATTCCAAATAGGTAGTCTACCGAACCTTCCAGATTTAAGCCACAAGGCAAGCTTTCGTCGGAAGAGGAGAAGTGCGTGGCCCTCATAAAGGGTAGAGGTACAAAGACATTGAGCTTGATGGAGATCACTGTGGAGGCCTATAAAGTCTTTTCACCTAGCGGCTCCCTGAGGCTAAAAGTGCCCACCCTTGGTAACTGTCTCATTTTCTTCCGACTGAGCCTTACTAACTTGTTTCAATTTTTTGTTTTCTATTTGTGTAGGTATGGCTCCTCACAAGGTGAAGTTCGCCAAGGTAATCAAACAGATGAAGAAGCAAGTTGGAGGAAGTCGTCATCGTAAAAAGTAGCTCAGACTAGGAATGTGACATCCCGACTCAGCAAAGCGATCCAGGGATGGCAGGCTAGCTAGGGTAGTGGAATGCGGGACACAGGAATGAATCGAATCATATATCGAAAAGGGGGAAACTAATCATTAAAGGCGCTTTTTGGTGGAATGGTTGGAGAGTTGGAAGAACTCCAGGGTTGAGCATGCTCGCTTAACAGAAATCTCAGGATGGGTAACCTCCTGAGAAGTTTCCCATTTCACCTGCGGGACAAAACCGTGAGGGGACTACACTGCGGTGTAGGGCGTCCGTGGACTACACCAAAGCGGACAATTCCTCTGGTGATTAGAGTCGGGGCGTGACAGTTGGTATCAGAGCCGGACCCCCTCTAGTAGATGTATGGTTCGAGGACGAACCACGCGGAAGCTGGTGGGCCTATGACATCCCGACCCGGCAAAGCGATCCGGGGATGGCAAGTTAGCTAGGGTAGTGGAATGTAGGACACAGGAATGAATCGAATCATATATCGAAAAGGGGGAAACTAATCATTAGAGGCGCCTTTTGGTGGAATGGCTGGAGAGTTGGAAGAACTCCAGGGTTAAGCGTGCTCGCTTAATAGAAATCTCAGGATGGGTGACCTCCTGGGAAGTTTCTCATTTCACCTGCGGGACAAAACCGTGAGGTGTAGGGCGTGCGGGGACTACACTGTGGTGTAGGGCGTCCGTGGACTACACCAAAGCGGATAATTCCTCTGGTGATTAGAGTTGGGGCATGACAAGGAAGGAGCCTATTGAGCCTATCCTAGTGGATTCTACCCCCAAAGAGGGGAATGAGACAATCATAGCCCTAGCAGCTTTGGAGGATCAGAGCAGGAGAAGACCTTGAGAGGAACTTTCGAATGCTGCTGTGGGCGAGTTTTATGACAACCCTCAAGATTCGAGGAATTACTTCTTAACGAAGTATAGGACACATCCTTCCCTACAAGAAGATATGTCGAACCGAGAGATGTCTCGGTATTGCTTTTTTCCCAAAGATTGGGAATCCTTTGATTGTTTAGATGAATAGAGCCTCAAGATACAGTAAACCAAGCTCTTTTCAAATAAGTTTATATGTTCGACCTTATTTCATGTACTTAAATGGGGTGGCCCTTGCATTTAACTCATTTCTCTCTCTCTCTCTCTCTCTCTCTCTCTCTCTCTCTTTTATAGGTTGTGAGTGCCATGAGTGTGTCCTATCGGTAGGCTTGACACCTAAGGGTAAGATCGCTGAGATGGAAGTTGAGAAAGTACAGCTAAATGATTGCATTTTGTTGGAGAAACGGGCTCTTATTGAATCTGATCGTAAGCATCGGTCATAGGTAGAATCTTTGGGCCTTGAGCGTAAGAAGCTTGAGGATAAAAATAAGGAGCAAACGCGCTGAAGTTATGAGCTGGAAGATCGGGTTATGCAGCTCAAGGCGGCCCTACAGAAGGATGAAGAGGGCACTGAGAAGAGCATCGCTCAACTTTGTCTGAATCTTTAAACAAAAATTATTTCTGAGTTGTCTGCCTTGGAGCCTGACAAGAATTGGTCCTTTAGCAGTAAGATATATCTCGAGGATGAAAAGGAAGCTTCAATAACGAAGGAGGCTCGGGAGGACATGCAGGATGATGTTCGGGGGGGGGGGGGATGTACCCCTAGATACGCGGGAGAACTACCCTGAGGGTGTTCAAGTAGACCCACCTCAGGATTTTCAAGCGGACCCTTTTCAAGAAGTTTGGGAAAACCCTACTACAGAGGCCTCTTCCTCTCCTGTTGCTTAGGATGAGGCTGAACAAGTTTAGTTTTTATGTATTTCTTTATTTCTTTTTTATAGACATCTCTTTTAGATTAGTAGGTGTTTTTGTAAAAAGAGATGTCTTGAGTTGTACTCTATTTTTATGGTTATAATATAAACAACACTTTTTGGTAACAACTGCTTTATTAATTCTACTTTCTTTCCTTAACTTCTTGGTTTTTTCGATTTTGGTTTTAAGACCTAAGTGTTTAGTTTGCTTTGGTTGGAGCTACTTTAAGCTACGCGAGGACGTACCCTAATTTGATACTGAGCTTCTTTGAGCTCGGCAAGGACTGCTTAAGTCCGTATGTCAATGAGCTTTTTAGAGCTCAGCAAGGAATGCTTAAGTCCATCTGTTAAGGAGCTTTGTTGAGCTCAGCAAAGACTGATTAAGTCTATTTGTTAAGGAGCTTTTTTGGAGCTCAAAAATCTTTGCTTAAGTCTATCTGTCAAGGAGCTTTGTTGAGCTCGACAAGGATTGCTTAAGTCCTTACATCAAAGTGAGACGAAGGAATTTTTATAAAAGACCTCAGGAAAAACGTAACATATATAGCCATTACTACACCCTGGATCAGCATGTCCTTCCGATCTCCCCTGATACATCTTTGTCCTAAGGCTGTATATGTTAAATGAAAAAACATAAAGTCTTTTTTTATTCATGTCCTAGATCTAAGTGACAAGTACACAATAACACTTTATCAAATTATCTGAGTTCCATGTTCGAGGGAGTTCAACCCCATGAGGCTTTTTCAGCTTATAGGTGCTAGGACCTATTTGCAGTGTGATCTCATAGGGGCCCTCCTAGTTCTGACTGAGCTTTCCTACTCCTGCCAAGCCTTTAGTTATCTCAGCCTTTGGCCAAACTTTGTCGCCTACTTTAAAGTGCCTATAGTTGACTTTTTGGTTGTGATATTTTCTCATTTTTTGGAGACAAGCATCAGCTCGGATCGTTGACTCGTTCCTTTTCTCTTCGGCTAAGTCTAAGTCTATCCTTAAAGTTTCATTGTTGCTTTGTTCTTTGAAATTCTGTGTTCTCCAGCTCGAGACTCCAATTTCGACAGGGATTATAGCTTCAAACACGTATACCAGGGGCAAGGGGGTTTCTCTAGTTGTCAATTGGGGTGTAGTTCTATAGGCCTAAAGCACGGTATTGAGTTCTTCTACCCCGTTCGCTCATTCTCCATTTAGTCTTGTCTTCAACCCTTGGAGTATGGTCCAGTTTGTCACTTCAATGAGCCCATTGGTTTCGGGGTAAGCAAGTGAAGTAAAGTACAGCTCAATATGCCAATCGGAGCAAAAGGACATCAAAGCTACACAGTCAAATTGTTTGCCATTATCAATAATAAGTTTATTTGGAATTCCATGCCTAAATATGATATTGTTTCGAAAGAAGTGGCTGACCCGAGCTGGGGTTATGGTGCTTAGTGCTTCGACCTCTACCCACTTTGAGAAGTAATCAACAGTGACTACGACAAACTTCTTCTATCCAGTAGTCACAAGAAAAGTGCCTAGAATGTCAATTCCCCATCGGGCAAATGGCTAGGTTGAACTTAAAGGTTGTAAAAGTGCGAAAGGCTTTCTTGGCACTCGATCGTACTTTTGGCAAGTTATGCAAGTTTGAACAAACTCTTTAAAATCTTTCCTTATCGTGGGCTAGTAATAGTCTAACAAAAAAATTTTTTGAATGGTTGCGTCTGAGCCTTCATGAGAACTACAGTACCCTTAGTGAGTTTCTCTGATGACGTATTCACTTTCTTCTTTAGTTAGGCATCTGGCCTAGGGGTGAGCTTTAGATCTTCTATACAAAACTCCATTTTGCAGGATATAATTAGATGCTTTTCTGCTTAACTTGATAGCTTCCTCCCGATCTTCGTTTGGATGTCTTTTTGTAAGTAGTCTATAAGGGGTTGCATCCAGCTGCTGTTAGTGATCGCGATGTGAACTTCATTTTGTTCGAAGCTCGGAGAGTCTTGTCATTCCAACCATACTTCTTCTTAGAGTTTTTCCTCTCGGATGTGGCTTTAGCAATAGAGTCAGCTCCTCCATTAGCAGTTTAATTTATTGTTGTTATTCGCCAAGTGCACCCCTGTTCTTCTAGTTGGGTCAATAATGACTTTGCGAGGTTATGGTATTTGGTGATGCTTGACTCTTTGGTGGTGAAGGTTCCTAAGATCTGATTCACGACTAACTGTGAGTCTAGAAAAATAGATAGTGTTAGGGGGCGTACCTTAACGGCCAATTTTAGTCTTGTGATCAAGCCTTCGTATTCGGCTCAGTTATTTGTTGTGGGAAAGTCCAGGTGGACTACATACTGAACTCAAATTTTGTATGGTCCTCTAAGAAGGATTCTGGCGCTGGCTTTCGCGCTTCCTAGTGCTCCATTTGTGTATAATTTCCATTATCGTTCGGTGATATTTGACTTAGTGTCATCTGGCTCACCATCCTTAGTGAATTCTGCCAACATTCTACTAGTCATCCGGACATCTCAACTCGGTGTAGTACCTTTTTTCAGAGAATGGTTAGTTCTAACAAATATAGTATGTGACTGAAAATAGTGACGTCACTTGATGGCTGATGTTAACATGACATAGGCTAACTTCTCTATGCTTGGATATTGGAGTTCGACTCCTCGGAGGACTTTGCTTGTGTAGTAATGGGATATTGTTCGTCATCTTCTTCATAGATGAGGACTGATGCTACAATGTAGTTTGTGGTAGCCAAGTACAAAAATAAAGGCTCATCTTTCCTTAGGCAACTGAGCTAGGGTGGTGATGATAAGAATTCTTTTATGCTTTAAAAGGCACATTCGCAATCTTCATTCGAGTTGAATTCTTTTATCTTTTTAAGCGTTTTGTAAAAAGGCTGACATCTTTTGGCTGAGCATGAGATGAATCACCCTAGGGCTATGATTCGTCCATTCAGTTGTTGTACTTCGTGAATCCTAGAGGGAGCTTTCATTAACGAAAACTTGGATCATTTTTAGACTCACTTCAATGCCTCTCAGTGAGATCATAAAGCTAAGGAATTTTCCTGCAAAACTCCGAAGGTGCATTTTTCTGGGTTGAGCTTCATATTGAATTTCCTCAAGATTGCAAAGGCTTCGGCAAGATCGAGAGGGTGGTTCTTTACTTTGGCACTCTTTATGATCATGTCGTTGATGTATACTTCTACCATTTTTCCAATTATATGCTTGAACATGTTATTGATGAGCCTCTGGTATATGGCACCTACATTTTTTAAACCAAAAGGCATTACTTGATAACAAAAAAAATACCTCTATCAGTTATGAAGCTTGTCTTTTCTTCATCTAACTTGTCCATCTTGATTTGGTGGCATCCGGTGGTTGCATAACAAAAACTATAAACTTTATAATCCGCAGTAGAGTCAACCAACTGGTCGATGTTTAATGGTGAGTATGGATCTTCTGGGTAGGCTTTGTTTAGGTCTATGAAGTCCACGCAGAGTCTCCATTTCCCATTAGACATGGGTACCGGGATGACATTCGCTAACCAATATGGGTACTGAACTTCCCTTATGAGGCCAGCTTTCAGAAGTTTCTCCACTTCAGCTGCTATTATTTGTTATCTTTCTAGTCTAAGAGTTTTTCCTTTTTTGTTTAACTGGCTTGTAGTTCGAATCTATGTTGAGCTTGTGACAAATGGTGTCAGGGTCAATTCCTATGATGTCTCGGGATGTCCATGAAAAGCTGTTTGAATTTCTCTTTAACACTTCTTTGAGTTGATTCTGGACTTCTTCATCAAGCTCAGTTCCTATCGTCAAGGTTTTTTCTGTCTCTACTTCGCATTTTGTGACTCTCCCATTGGCTCGGGGTTCCATTCAAATTCTTATCTCGGAATACCAAAAGGAGGACTTTGTTCTTGCTCAATGTTGAGCTCTTCTATGGGCATCCACATGATGGGAAAAGCTAATGGCACTCCTTTGAGGATGATCATGTAAGCTTCTCTAGCTGCTTTTTGGTTTTCCCTGACAAAGATCACTTCATTATTATCAGAATAAAACTTGACGATAAGATATCTAATAGAAGTAACTGCTCTGAGGTCATACAACGCGGGTCTCCTTGAAATGGCATTATAAGGAAAAGGTTTGTTTGCCACCATAATGTTACGCCCCGCACAACAAGCTGCGCAAGAATGCAAGGCAGCCTCACAATTTATAGGCAAGGCATTAGAAAGGTGCCAATTGGGCTGCCTAAAATGTGCCAAGGCTTGGGAAGTCTCTAGCCCAAAGCTAGATTATCCAAGCCCGCATTCTAGAATTCTCTACACTACTCCACACCTCTCCACACAAGGAGATATTTTGTAGTGTCTACATTATTCTAGAATTGTCCATGTAATCTAGACCGTTGATTTGTATAGATTAAATCCTAGCCGTCCATTGAGGAGGTGGAAGTGGCTATAAATACCACTCCTCACTTCACTTGTAAATCAACCAAGCAATTCAAGCAATACAAAGCATTTGGTTAGTAAGAGTTCTACAACAAAGCTCTCGTGTTCTCTCCTCTATTTAGCTCTCATTTTCGCTCCAATACAACTTAAAGGCTTACTTAGCTCGTCCTAGCAACCAAAGGCGACTAAGTGCCGCGCGGATAGGCTTAGCAAAATCCTATCTCCGTGACAGGTGGTATCAGAGCCTAGTTCCGTCCTAGGTCCCAAGTCCCTTGCCTTGACTAATGGCAAACGACGAAGCTCAATTGGTTGTTTCTGAGGAACAACAACCCGAGCAGCCAGAGGCAATTCGAGGCCGCGAGCCGCTGCGTACTCTCCTGTGGATCATGTGGAGCAAAGACTTGCAGCTCTTGAGCAAACGGTGTCTTCTCAAGAAGCTTTTGTGGTAGAACTCTCCGAACAAATCGACAATGTTGTTCAGGAGAATGAAGAGATCATTCGAGCCGCCAAATGCAAGATCACCGAGCTTGGTAGATCCCTACGAGAGGAGCTTCAAGCCCTTGCTAGTAGGATAACCGAGGTACGTACATTCACCGAATCTAAACTTAGTGCCTTACGTAGTGAAGTAGATGCTATCCATTCCGAATGCCGGATGCACCAACGAATGAGTAGTCCCGCATCAACCAGTGCTACCACAAGTCATGTAGCACATGGTTTGAAAGTATCCAAGCTTGCGACGTATGATGGTACGCGCAGTGCCTCGATGGTGGAAAACTTTCTCTTCGGCCTTGACCAGTACTTTGAGGCCATGGGGGTAAATGATGATGCCGCTAAGATTGGCAATGCCCCCACATTCCTTCAGGACGCTGCTCAGTTATGGTGGCGAAGGAAGCATGCGGAGCGCGAAAAAGGCACTTGCAACATCCATACATGGGAGCAATTCAAGATGGAATTGCGGAAGCACTTCATGCCTCATAATGCGGATACCGAAGCAAGGGGTAAACTGCGTCGTCTACAACAAAGAGGTAGCCTTTCCAATTACATTAAGGAGTTCACCACTCTTATGTTGGAGATTGACGATTTGTTCGACAAAGATGCTCTCTTCTTTTTCAAAGATGGGCTAAGAGAATGGGCGAAGGTGGAGCTAGAGCGGCGTAGCGTGCAAACACTTGATGATGCTATTGCCGTGGTTGAAACTCTAACAGACTACTCCACCCGAGTCGAGAACAACAAGCCCATTCCTAGCAAGAGTGGGGGAGAGAATGAAGTTCAGAATAAGGACCATCATCACGGGGAAGATGGTTTGCCCAAATCTCAAGGGAAGATGTGATAAGCAGTTTAGGAAGCATAATTTCAAACCTAAACCTTGCTTCCTCTGTGGAGGGCCGCATTGGACAAAAGATTGCCCCAATAAGGAGGAAATAAATTCGATGCGTGCTGTCTATAAAAAGGCAATGAATGCCATGGTCGCCAAGTGCAATGAGGAGAAACAGGCGACACAGGAACACCAAGCCCAGATGGGTTCCCTACGATATTTAGGCGCTATATCTCTTCGCACTCCCAAGGAGGAGGAAGTGAAGGCGACAAAGGAACACCAAGCCCAGATGGGTTCCATACGATATTTGGGTGCCATATCTCTTCGCACTCCTACAGAGGAGGAAGCGATAAATCATGAGCAACCCTCATCGAATTCTGCCCAGACAGTGCTGGAGGAGTCCAAAGACATCACACCTCCACAGTCACCAAAAACGCCTCCTAAAAAGGAAGTTAATCACCAGGTTGAGCTGGAGCCAAGTGCTAAGCTGCCAGCCACGCCCTCTCGTCGAAAGTCACCTCCAAAGATAGGAGCACAGAGGAAGGCCAAGATTGCTGTGGACGCATTAAGTCACAAGGCGAAGCTAGCCAACGCCAGTGCTAGCGCCTCACAAAACAACCCACGGGATCACACCCGTAAACCTCACAAGCGTGTGAGGAAATGGCATGAAGAAATTGACGAAACTCTTGCTTGTCTCAATAAGGCTGTTCGGTTTATAAAGAAATGGGCCAAGAGGCGACCGAAGAAGTACGCCAAAGGAGACAAGGTACTCGTCAAACTTTGCCCTAACCAGCTCAAGTCCTTACAAAAAGAGCATAAAGGGCATGTGAAGAAGTATGAAGGACCATTCCCTATCATTGACCGAGTAGGGAAGGTCGCATATCAAGTCCAACTACCTCCCGAGTGGAAGATTCGTAATATCTTCCATGCCAGCATGCTAAAACCTTATCATGCGGCTGGTAAGGATCCAAGCAGGGGCGAGTCCGCTAGAGCACCAACTGTTGTTGCCAAAGCTAACAAGGAGGTTGACAGCATCCTCAACTCACGAGAAGTATGGCGATGCGGAGTACCAAGCTATCGCGAGTACTTGGTCAAGTGGAAGAACTTGCCCGAATCTGAAGCTAGCTGGGTGCATGAAGAGGTTCTTTGGCAGTTCAAGGACAAAATAAAAGGGCACAAGGCTCATAGCGCGACGAGGACGTCGCTGGATTGAGTGGGGGAGGATGTTACGCCCCGCACAACAAGCTGCGCAAGAATGCAAGGCAGCCTCACAATTTATAGGCAAGGCATTAGAAAGGTGCCAATTGGGCTGCCCAAAATGTGCCAAGGCTTGGGAAGTCTCTAGCCCAAAGCTAGATTATCGAAGCCCACATTCTAGAATTCTCTACACTACTCCATACCTCTCCACACAAGGAGATATTTTGTAGTGTCTACATTGTTCTAGAATTGTCCATGTAATCTAGACCGTTGATTTGTATAGATTAAATCCTAGCCGTCCATTGAGGAGGTGGAAGTGGCTATAAATACCACCCCTCACTTCACTTGTAAATCAACCAAGCAATTCAAGCAATACAAAGCATTTGGTTAGTAAGAGTTCTACAACAAAGCTCTCATGTTCTCTCCTCTATTTAGCTCTCATTTTCGCTCCAATACAACTTAAAGGCTTACTTAGCTCGTCCTAGCAACCAAAGGCGACTAAGTGCCGCACGAATAGGCTTAGCAAAATCCTATCTCCGTGACAATAAACTCTGCTTCGAACCACCTTGTGGGTCCTTTACTTCCTAGCTCAAAGTGATATCAACTGCCCTTTCCATTGTGATCAGTTTTCCTGATAGACTAACTAAAGGTGTTCGGACTGGTCTTAACTTCGAGATGTCGAGCTTCAAAGCTTTGAATACTTCCAGTGTTATTAGCTTTAATGCACTCCCATCATCGATTAACATGCGCTTTACCAAGAAGTTCTCCATGATCACTTCAATAACCAAGGAATCGTTGTATTGAGTGTGCTTATGCATTCCATCCTTCTCTGGGAATGTGATGGGTTCGCGCTCCACTGTAGACATGACAGAGTATATCTCGTGGGCTTCTCTCTTTTTGGCAGAGTTGTTGTCTCCCCCTGTTGAACCACAAAAATAGTGTGAATAGTTCCAAGAGTATTATCTGAAGAAGATACCTGTTTATCATTCATTAGTGAAGGCGCATATTGCTACGTGGTGTGCTTCTTATTCTTTACGAACTCCTCTACTTCACCCTTTTGCACGAGGCATTTTATCTCCCTTTTGAGCTGCTAGCAATAGGATTGCATATGACCCGACCTGACCCAACTCGAGCGACCCAAATCAACCCGGCAGGTTTGAAAATATAATGGGTTGGGTTGGACAGGTCATCTTTATAATTCATGGGTTCACTAGATAAATTCGCAGACCCGACCCAACCCATAAATAAATTATGAATTATTTAGTTAATTTGATTTAATTTGTAATTTTGAATATAAATACTAAATTAATTACATATTTAATAGATATTACCTTTGTTATTGGAATATATTGTACCTCAAAACATATTATATAATTATGTTGCTACGTATTTTTAATTTTACTAGTTGTCTTTTTTATTAGAAAATTTAATTTTTCAACGATGATGATGATGATAAGAAATTCAATTTTAATATTGTCATTAGAATGTATTTGTAGTTTGTGAAAATTAGTATATAATTAAGTTTTTAAGTATATTTAATTTTTTAGTGATCCTCTTAAACAGTTGTAATTTATTTAAAAATATTTTTATTATTTTTATTTATTTGACCCGTGGATTTACGTTGAATTCGTACCCAACCAAACCCCTCTTATAATTTGCGGGTTCACGCATTTAATGGGTTGGGTTGGACTGGGGCAAAAAAATTATTGACTCGCACATACAAGTCAGGTACTTTAAATTAGTAAATTCAACCCAACCCATCTCACGTGCAGTCCTAATCCATGTCCACCGTCCTTTCGTGCCATATCTAAGTACCACATATTAATTCAAAGTTTGTCACAGTATAAGTGTCATTCAATTCAAGATGGCAGACTAAAGCTTCATTCAGTTTGGAAAATGAGCATAACAAAGAAATGATTAGTTAATTTAATATTATGAGGTAGTATTTTGACATAATGGGTTCAAGAAAAAAAAAAAACTTTCTTTACTTGTGCAAACTTGTATTTACAATTGAGTCTTTCTTTTATATGTGAAAACAAAAACCAAGAACAACAATCATATAAACGATTGAGTCAAATTCCTATAATTTGAAAAGTGCCACAACTTTAAGCTAGTTGTAGGACTGCACATGACCCATTATAACCCGAACCAATCCGAGTGACTCAATCCAATCCAATCCAACCCAGCGGGTTTGAAAATATAATGGGTTGGGTTGGACGGATCATCTTTATAATTCACGGGTCTGGTTGGGTCACGAATTCACTAAATAAATTATGATTATTTAGTTAATTTGATTTAATTTACAATTTTGAATATAAATACTAAATTAATTTTATATTTAGTAATATTACCTTTGTTGTTGGAGTATATTGTAACTTAAAACATATTATATAATTATGTTATTTATTAGAAAATTTAATTTTACAATGATAATGATGATGATAAGAAATTTAATTTTGTCATTAGAATATATTTGTACTTTGTGAAAATTATTGTATAATTAAGTTTTTAAGATTGGGTCAAAAAATTAGTGATCCACACATATAGGTTAGGTACTTTAAATCAGTAAACCTGACTCAATCTGACCCACGTGGAGCCCTAGTCCAAGTCCACCGTCGCTTCGTGCCATATCTAAGTACCACATATTAATTAAAAATTTGTTATAGTACAAGTGTCATTCAATCCAAAATGGCAGACTAATGCTTCATTCAATTTGGAAAATGAAAATAACAAAGAAATGGTTACTTGATGAAATCTACCAATACATTCCATATATGCTATACAACTATTACTTTATGAACAAGTTGTTTAGTGTTTACTATCATTTCTATTTTTAGTTCTAAATTTTTATTTTTTAATATTATGAGATAGTATTTTGACAAAATGGGTTCAGGAAAACAAAATATTTTTTTTACTTGTGCAAACTTGTATTTACAATTGAGTTTTTCTTTTATATGTGAAAAACAAAAACCAAGAACAACAATCATATAAACGACCGAGTCAAATTAAAGTAATTTGAAAAGTGCCATAACTCTAAGCTAGCTGTAGGGTTGCACATTACCCGTTATAACTCGACTCAATCTGAGTGATCCAATCCAACCCAACCCAACCCAACTCAGCGAGTTTAAAAATATAATGGATTGGATTGAGCAGGTCATCTTTATAATTCATTGATTGGGTTGGATCACAGGTTCACTGGATAAACCCACAGACTGACCCAACCCCGTAAATAAATTATGAATTATTTAGGTAATTTGATTTATTTTGCAATTTTGAATATATAATTATGTTACTAAGTATTTTTAATTTTACTGGTTGTCTTTTTTTATTAGAAAATTTAATTTTTCATTGACGATGATGATGACAATGAAGATGATGACGATGATGATGTGAAAATTATTGTATAATTAAGTTTTTTTAAGTATATTTAATTTTTTTAAATTGAGGATGCTATGATTTTCCCATAAAGATATGGAAAGAATCGAAACAAAACGGCGTTGCTTGATTTTATTTATCAAAATGGTTTTTTTTATTAAACCCATTTATCAAAAGGTTCTCTTACTTTGGTAAGAGTTTTATTTTTGGAGTCGCCACCCTTATTAGGTAAAATTCTCGAATTAGTTAATTTTTTGAAATTAACTAACTTGGTTTTAAACTAGAGACAGGGTCCAGGAGTTAGGTACGATAGGCGAAGGTATTAGGCATCCCTATCACCTGGTTGAACTGGCCTCCTCATTGTCCAATGATTCATAGTAATTTAATAATGCAATTAACTAAAAAATGAGATGTAAAATGATTTTGATGCAACTTTGGAAAACCATGTGAATCAAGCATATTATTGCAAATCATTAATTAAATATGCAAAAAAAGAGGAAGGAGAAAAGAATTGCAATCCATCCCTAATTATAAAATCTATCCATTACCCTCTAAATTTCCTAAAACACATAATTATTTTAAATAAGCATAAAATGAGACCCATTAATGTCTCTTACATTTTGCATAATACAACATCAAAGCAAAGCAAAATAACAACATCCATATCATACAAACTCAATATAAAAATCAATCTCAGAATAAAAAATCATACATGCACAAATACTAAACATTCAGTCATTCACAAATGATCAAATAATGCATGTTCTAATTAAATTATTAATAAATAGAGGGTTAGTGCAATAACAAACGTAAAATATCAAATTAAAGGCATAAAATTAAATGACAGAATGATAAAGTGCTTGAAAAGTAAAGAACAGTAATTAAAGGGTAAGAATTTAAAGGTTTGGACAAGATTTAAGCTCATGGCCTTGATGTTCATCATGAATGATGGATAAATGCACCAAGCATTGCTCTCAATCTTGTTTATTCTTATTTATTTGATCCATTTATGGACAAAAACACAACCAAGACCACTTAAGGTTGGAGCTTTGCCACTGGATCTCCGTATGAGACCATTTTATTGATTATTTCACATCTTAAACCTCTTAAATAAAGGGCCTAGCACCACAAGGAGAAGTGGCGTGCACCCCACATAATGGCACAAGGCTCTTCCTAGATCAAGAAGGCTTCAGACAAGAAAAGAGTCAAAATAGGGGTTCTGGGTTGATGTCGCACGAGCCAAAAGCTTGTGGCGCATGCCACAAGTAGTGGCTTGTGCCATTCGTTTAGGCCATGGGCCACAGAGGCACATAAACAACCTTATGATTGATCCTAGGTTTCCCTCATAACCAGACTCAAAATAGATGCTTAAAACACTGAACAGGAAAAGAAAAGGACGAAGAAATGAGTTTAAGGCTCTCAGGCATTACCTTTTGGTGATTTCCTCAACGTTTAGTGCAAAATATGGATGAAGAGACTCAAACGCTAGGTTCTTGATCCAGTAATCTGAGATTGAAGATTGGTGAATGTGTTTTTTTGGGATTTCTAATTGATACTTGGGGTTTCAATGATAAAAAACAATGAATCTCAACTTTGAATAAAGGGAAACACAAGTTTCCTTTGATTTCTAGGTTGAGTTTTCAAGAATCAAGAGTTTCCCTAAAAGTCCAAAAAATCCTCCCTTAAAGCACACCCCTAATGCCTATTTATAGGCAAATAAGGGTGGGTGACCCCATTTAGGGCTGACGTGGCAAAATACCACTAGAAGGCCCTATAATAGCAGGGTCCATTTTATGAAATCGGATCGTATGCATGCAAAACAAGGCAGGGCACAGGGCGGGCTCGACACACATCTTGGCCCAATTTCGTCACGAAACGCGCGGTAATCCAAAAAGTAATAATGGTTAAACACATGTATAATCTTAGCAGCGGACCGTTGGTCCGAAAACCGGGGCGATCAGAAATCCCGACCCAAAGTTATACAAAACACAATTTATACAAAACAAAATTTGGGCGTCTGCAGTTTGCCCCCACTTTGATGATATTTTGCTTTTTTTTAGCAAGATGCCATCAAAGTGTCAAGTAGACGCGTAAGTAAGAAAATACTTACCTGGCTTGCGTTCTTTGAACGACTTAAATGGATGAAGTGGGCCACTTTGGTAGCTTTGTTGATGTGGGTTGGTAGTTGGCGATTGTTGGTCGGACGAATTGCGTCATGGTGGTTGTTGGCGACTTCTGCGGCTATCTATGCCAAACGACAGCTTTGGTAAAATGCTATGTGCTAAACGACGGCTTAAAGTTTGGAATGCTCCGTTGTGGGAGGTTGTCCTTTGGACGATGAAGGGCGGAAGAGATACGCCATGGTAGTCGTCGGTGGCTTCTGCGATTGTTTGGCCTAAACGGTGGCTTTGATAAAGTTCTTTGAGCTAAACAATGACTTAAATTCTGAATTGCTCCACTGTTGGAGGTTATCCTTTGGACGGTGAAGAGCGGAGGAGATGCGCAATGGTGGTTGTCGGCGGCTTCTGCGACTGTTTGCACCAATGGCGGCTTTGATAAAATATTGTGTGCCAAACGGCGGCTTTTATAGTGTTGTGCGCTAAACAGCAGCTTTGACAAAGTGTTGTGCACTAAACTGCAGCTTCAAATTCTTAAATGCTCCACTGTAGGATGTTGTCCTTTCGACGGTGAAGGGCGGAGGAGATGCACCATGGTGGTTGTCGGCAGCTTCTACAACTGTCTGCGCCAAACGACGGCTTTGATAAAGTGCGGTGCACCAAACAGAGGCTTAAAGTGACTAACGGGGTCGGATTTTTCCCAAAAGATTGGAAAAAATCGAATCGAACGAGCTTGATTTATTTTATTTAATAAAATGGTTTTCTTTTTATTAAACCCGTTTAATCGTTAGAAAAAGGTTCTCTTACTTTGGTAAGAGTTTTATTTTGGATTTACCACCCTTATTAGGGAAAATTCTCGAATCAGCCGATTCTTTGGACTCGGCTAATTCAGTTTTAAACCAGAGATAGGGTCCAAGAGTTAGGATAGGAAGGTGTTAAGCACCCATTTCACCCGACTAAGCCGGCCTCCTAAGTGTCCATTAATTCACAATAATTTAACAATGCAATTAAATAAAGTTGAGATGTAAAACCTTTTATGTATTTTTGGAAAACATGTCAATCATACATTCAATCTCATCATACAACATGAAGTAAACCATTCAAATAAGGGGAGGGAGGAGAAAAGAATTACAAACCACCATAGTGTATTAGAATCTACCCTCAAACCCTCCAAATTTCCCAATACCCAATCTATTTATTACAAACAAGCTTTAATAGGAATCCTTATGGACCCTTTATATTTTGCAATAAAACTTAAATAAAAAATGAATTCAGACCACAAGCAACAAACATAAAGAATAATAAATATTCACATAATAATATAATAATTATAAGAACACAACACAATCAATCATCCAACAAGCATGAATATGATGAATGTAAATGATACAAGATTAATAAATAAAGGGTTAGCATAATAACCAACGAACATTAAACCAAATAACAAGAATTTAAAGGATAAAAATAATGAAGAGGAATAATAAAATGCTAGTAAAGTAAAAGACAATAATTAAATGACATAAATTTAAAGGTTTTAACAAGATTTGAGCTCATGATCTTGATGTTCATCAAAGAAGGATGAACAAATCACCACTCATTGCTCTCAATCATATTTCATTATTTGATCCATATATGACCTAATACGCATCACAAACCTTTTAAGGTCGGAGCTTGGCCACCGAATTATCGAATCAGGACGTTCATTAGGTAAGAACAAGAGGTTTCTAGGCACTTATGGCATGACCCACAGGGAACTAGCGCACACCACTACAATTGGCCTCGCGCCACAAAGGTGTAGAAATCCCTGGTTGGTTGATCCTAGGTTTTGCTCATAACCAGATCCATAAATGGTGTTGTAAACACTGAAAAAGAAAAAGAAAAGATGGAGGAAGTGTTTAAAGGTTCTCAAGAACTACCTTTTTGTTATTTCTTTGATGATTTGCTCAAAAATGGATGAAGGGAAATCCAACATTTGGCTCTTGATCCAAAAATTCGAGATCAAGATTAGAGTTTGTGTTTTCAGGGTTCTAAATTGTCTACAAGGGTTTTTGATTGATTAAACAACAAGTTCTCAGACTCAAATCCAAGGTTTAACAGAAGTTGCCTTTAGATTTCTTTGGTTGAATTTTCAAAATACAAGAACTTCCCCTTGTTTCCAAAAGAATCCCCCTTTACACACCTCTCAATGCCTATTTATAGGCAAATGAGGGCGAGTGGCCCCATTTTAGGGCTGACGTGGTAAAAATGCCACTGTTAGGCCACGCAATAAGTCCGGGCTCACTCTTTTTTTTTATAAAATTGGACCGGGTGGCACATAAAACGAGGTGATGCACCAAAAAGTATGCCAGCCAGGCTCGACTCGCTTGTTGGGCTCAATTTTTTTGCAACACACTTGGTAACTCGAAAAAGTAAAAGTGGTTAAACACATCGCTAATCTCAGCCATGGACATTCGGTCCAAAAACCTAAGCGATTGAGAACCCCGATCCTATTTTATGGAAAAGAAATGGTTTATCATCACTGAAACTTTTAGGGGAAAAATTTAAGCGGCTACAGTTTGCCCCCACTTTGACAATAGATTGCTTTTCAAGCAAAATGTCATCAAAGTGTAAAGTAGATGCATAACTAAGAAAATAATTACCTGATTTGCGTGGGATGCACTGCTTCGATGGATGAAATGCGCCATCTTGGCGGCTTTGGTATGAGATTGCTCCACTTCGGGAAGGTTTTCCTTCGGCAGATGAGAGGCGGAATGTGATGCGCCATACGGGCGGCTTTCAAGATGCATCACTTCGGACGGCTTTAACGGATGAATGGGTAGAATACTTTGATCAACCCGATTGGTGAAAAGAAGAATAAGATGTGCCACACAGGCGGCTTTCGGGGTGCGCCACTAGGACGGCATCGATGATGAATGGGTATGATACTTCGACCAACCCGGTACCATTATGGTATTTGACAGCGGGCGAATTGCATCAGGGTGGCTGTGGATGACTTCTGCGGCTATCTTACGCCAATCAGCGACTTTAATTGGGGATACTTCGATCAGCCCAGTACAATTACAACATTTGACAATAGGCAAATTGCATCAAGGTGGCTGTTGACGACTACTGCGGACCTTGCGCCAATTGGCTGATTTAACTAGGCTGCTCCACTTTGGGAGGGGCGTCACTTCAGACGGCTTAAACTGGGCTGCTTCACTTTGGGAGGGGCATCACTTTAAGAGGGGCATCACTTTGGACGCCTTATACTGAGATAATCTACTTCAGACGGCTTATTCTAAGATACTTCACTTCGGGAGGTGCCTGCCAAACAATCCTTGCGACACAGGGGAAAAGAGGCTCTTCGGGTAATTATGGTTAGAAGTTCCATGATTAGGCTCCAAAAGGCGTGCGCGTGTGACACATGATTTTGGCATAAAAATCTGTGAATTCATATGAGTTTATGCGTATTAGTGTGTGTTTGTGAATTTGTGTGGGTTTGTATAAGTGTTATTGAAAATTGTGCCGCCACGTACAAAATGAGAAAACTTACCTATGGCCAGCAGTGTGTTGCCCCTACTTAAAGTTGCTCGTCGTTGATGGGTTACCGGCTAAGTACGAGAGTTGGATGCAACATGTGAGCCTTTAGGCCTAATTGGGCCCGGAGCTTAGTCGGGCCCATAAACCCATTATTTCTTATAAAATGTGAAAGTGACTTTGTCACTTTCAACCTTACTTTCAAACCTCTCTTCGCTTCTTCTTGTAACCAAAACTCATGCCCACTAAGAATGTTAGGACTAGTTGCCGAGTGACGTTGTGAACGACGCTGTTACTTGACCTGTGAGTCACGGAATGAAGCTCCGGTAGTTTATTCCAGATGCAGGGACAGTGATTAGCTTGCGGCACGATTTATCATCCCACGTCTGTTGGGGCTTGGCACAGGTATTCTGAAACCTTACTTTTTATTTTTCCTATATTATTAGGACTAAAAACAAGCAACATTAGGTTAGGAACCAAAAATAAGTTAGCATTTTATCTCTTTGGGCGACTTTAGGGTTTTTGAGTCTGTGGCAGCCTGCTGTGGCGTGCGCTATAGCATTGTGGCATGCACCACATTGTTGTGAACTGGTTGTCTTCTGCTGGTCTGTGGTGTGCTCCATAGTGCTAGTGGTGCACACCACTTGAGTAGTGCCTTACGCACCACTACTCAGTGGCTAGCACCACAATAGCTAGTGGGACAGCCTGCTTTAGTATTTTGGTAATTTTTCTTCCATTTTCCTGCATGAAAAAATGAAAGTACGTGCCTTCGCACTTTATTAGTATACTTACAATGGTTTATTTTACAGAAGAGTGCGAAGTGTGGGAAGTCGGGCAGGAACACTTATGCGGCAGGCGAGTGGTTCGACCATCTACCTCCTCGAGTTCAGGATCGGGTTCGGGAGGTGGGATTCGGCCATTTCATTGACACTCTACCCCGGATGCAGGGGCGGACAATCCCGGCGAGCATCATGGTGCTCATGGAGTGGTGGATGGACACCACTCGTACGTTCCATCTACCGTTTGATGAGATGATGATCACGCCGGTGGATTTTACTACTATTAGTGGACTACCTTTTGGAGGGTAGTCCGTTGTATTTGACGACCAACTAAGGACTCTAGATCGATGGGGTTTGCGAGGGAGTCTTCAAGCTGCATTAGGCATGGAGCCTACTGTTTCTGACAAGAGGGTACAGTATGAAAGCATCATCTCCCATTATGATGAGGCCATGTGTAACGCCCCAAAAATTTTTGAATCTTAAAACAATATTATTTTATCGGGTCATGAATGGTGCTGCAGAGAGGGAGATAATATTTTATTTAGACCCGAGGAAGATATTGAGTATAATTAACTATGGATGGATAGTGATTTACCGGTCTATGAATAGTACCACCAGTCTATGAATAGTACTACTAGTCCAGGAATCAGTATTATTTTGGTCCAGAAAAATTACTATCTATGTTTTATATTTTATTTAATATTTTTGGAGTATGCATACATGATTTTTATGTGTAGAAAGTAAGTAATGAATATTTTTGGAGAATTTAGATAATTAGTGAATAGTGAATTATGGCGCTTTATTAATTAAAGAAATTTGAGGAATTATTTTTATGGAGTAAATTTCAGAATTTTGTGGAGATAAATAATATTTTGAAGGAAGTTAATTGGAGAATATTTTTAGCCATTAGATGAGATTACTATTGACTTAATCTTAGCCATCCAATTGTGGGAAAAGACCTAAATACCCTTTGATCACTTTATAAAGGTCAACTCCAATGATTTGAGTAACACTTCTTCTTCTTCTTCTTCTCCATTTCAACGCCAACTTCTTCTTCTCTTCTTTGTTTTTCTTCACTTCTTACTTGTTAAATCCACCAAATTCAACCCACCCAACTTGATTTAAGTAATAAATCCTAGAGAATTAAGGTTGAGAAGTGATTTTCGGTGACTAATTTCAAGAAATTTGGAGATTCTCTACTTGAGCCAAAGGTTGGGGAAACCTTCTACAAAGGTGTAAGGCAAAGCTAAGGCTTAGGAAAATTTAATCCAAGCTTGTTTTTAAGGTTAGTGTTCATAAACACACTTACCTTGTTTTAATTTTTGATTTTGTGAATTTATGCTACTTTGTGAAAATTTGTGAATTTTGTATGAATTGATTGAATTGTTGAACTTTGATTGTATAATTATGTTATTGGGTCTATTTGAACATGGTTAGTATGATTAATTGGTTGAACTTTGATTGTATAATTATGTGGAATTAGTGTGATTGATGCATGATGAGGATTTAAATGTGTTATTGGGTGTGTTTAAGGACTATTTTACTATTCATTTTATTTTCCATTTGTGTTTGAGTCCTTCATGAAAGTTGTAGGTATACTTCTTAGCTTTTCAACCCATCCTCTTGTGTCCAATTTGGATACTTATAGTTCAACTTATGATTTAAATACTAAAACTGATTCTGTTATGCTAGGCCTTTCATTTATCCGAATTGAGTGCCCATTTTGACCACTATAATGGCAAGATTATGTTCTGAGTTCTTCATGAAACTTATTTCCATGTATCTTAAGACTTCCCTGGATTTCGATTGGTTTAATTTGAGTGTTTGGATGAGTAGGAATTAAATAAGCATTGGACTTGGTTGTACTGAATCAAGTTTGAACTATTGGTCTGTGTTCCTAGCTTTTGTTTACTATATTACATATTGATCTAGGCTATGGTCCCTTCATAACATTTGTATCATTTTTTCTTAGCTTTCTAATGAATTAAAATTCACTCAATTTTGATACTTAAAACTCAAGTTATGTCCAAAAAACTCAGCAAAGGTCAAGGTTACTAAAATGCTGAAATTTCTTGATTTAGATCATTTATTCATAAAACTGTCAAAATCTTTTCCAATTTATAAACAAACCTTAATAAAATGATTTAAATATAAAATTACTTAAGAACTATTGAATATAATGGGAGTAAATATTTATTTTGTACATATTACATAAGCTATGACACTTACTTGTCAAGCATAATAGTATGCTTATTTGTACTTAAGAAAAAGTTATGCTATGTATATGTTTGAGTAATGTTAACTTGAATATTTGTTATGATTTGGTAATTTTTCTTATGATTAAAAATGTTAGAAAATTTGGGTATTTGGCATGTTAAGGTTTAGTGAGGTGAATTCATGTTATGAACATGTTATTGAGACTAAATGCATGATGTTAGAATGGTTAGGGAGTTGATTTACCTAAGTAAATAAAATATGAGAAATTTTCCAACTTATGCCCATGTTATACTTGAGGAATGAGAATATTCCTATGTCTTGAATTATGGAAATATTGAGAAATTGCATCAAATTGCGTATGTTTGACGATGGAAATGCTCATATATATATATATATATATATATATATATATATATAAAGGATGCTTTAAATGGAATCTTTTGATTTATATATGTTTTACAATGCTACAAGTGATTTTTATGATAAGAATTTATTTATGATTAATTTCATTATGACTTTAAGTAAGTTTTCAAGAAAGTGAGTTTATGATAAATTCCCTATGTTAAGTAATTATGTTTAAGTATGAGAATTTTCATGAATTACTTGATTTCTAAACTAAGCTTACATTATGATTTTATGAAAAATAAAGAAAGAGACAAGTTTTATGAGAAATATTATGACTTAAGAAATCAAGCTATGGTTTTGGGCTCTAATATACTTGGTGTGAATTTGATGCGTGATATGATTTATTTGTGGGTCCCGTATATCTATGGCACAACCCAAGAGGTGGGGTGAATTGAATTTTCTAAAAATAAAAATTTTGGCTATAAAAATAGAACTCAGAATTCTAAGTGCATCTGAAAAATTAATGAACTTGTGAAAATAAGTTATGGATTAGAACTTCCTCACAATGTTCTATTCAGGAAAAATAGAAAGACTATGCAAGGTGCAGCTATTAGTTAGAACTGCTTCACAATGTCTTATTCAATATCAGAACTACTTTATGATGGAAAGCTATTCTAATTAGAACTTCCTCATAAAGTTTAGCAAATCAGAAAAGACTTTGTAAGAGACAGTTATTGAAATCAGAACTGCCTCACAAAGCTTTAATCAAGTTTAGAAGACTGATTAGAAACCCAAATAGTGAAATATACTGAATATAAAAGAACTTGTTTAGAACTTGGTATATTCACTTCAGCAAAATTCCAGAGTTCTAATGTTCAGAGAAGATTAAGGCTTATTTCAGTTTTCGAACATCAAAACCATTAACAACTTTAGCATTTCTAGAGTATAAATAGAAGTGTGAGTAAAATAGTATCAAGCAAAACTTCAGAAATTAAAAAGATCAACATAGTGATTTATAGTAGTTCGGCACTAACTCGCCTATATCCACTCCCCAAGACTCATCTTGAGATCCTCAACTATGTTATCTCTTTTCAAGGGTAAGAGACAAACCAACAGTACAAGATAATAGATCAACACCTAGATCTACCCTTTATCCCACTAGATTTTCCAAAGGTTCTAGCTAACCTCAACCCTTTTTGTTTTTGGCAGAGTACAGAAACTCAATTCAAGACATTAGAATATCTCTCACGGAGAAGGTCGGTTGATAACCTCTTTCATAATAGCTTCTCACCTAAGCTATTACACAAATGTTTATCAAATAAAAGCCTGTCTACTAAAGATTATAGAATCTAAACAGACAGACAGAAATGCAAATATAAGCACAGGAAAAACAATTTTTCAGATTAGAAAATCATTTAGAAAACAGAACTGTTTTTCAAAAGAAGTTGTCATAAAAGTTCTTTTCTCTTTTAAAGATAAAAACGTAAAGTATAAAGATGAAAAGAAATAAGGGGGTAGAGAGTAAGTTTTGAGAGATAAAAGATATGATCAATAGGTGAATACTCTTAAAATGAAAACTCTTTCTTCCACATTTTTCAAGAATGAAAACGCCTTTTTATAGAGAGGTCTGTGACTCTTGTTTTTGGAAAGTGAAGATCTCTTTTTGAAATCAGAATGTTGACTTTCCTTATTTAGAAGATACGGAAATCCTTATTACCAAGATCTTTTGAGTCAATATTCTATCTTTTTGGTAAGAAAATAAAACACAATCTTTCTTTCCTCAAAATAAAGAATTTTGAAAGTAAATACTTGTATCAAATATTTTCCGAAAAGATTTTTCTTACTAAAATGAATTAAAATAAGATCTTCCTTCGTTTTAGGTAAGAAGATAAATCAAGATTCTTAGATCTTTAAAGAAAGTTTTGTTTCCGAAAATGAAGTGCATAGGATTTCCATTAGATTTATTCTTATTACCAAAATTGTTAGAGACATGGTCTCTTTAATTTAGATAATTTGAATATTTTGATTTTTAAAGAGATTTCGAAAAACAATTTTTAGCGAAAAGATTTATTTTGAAGAATCTAATTTCAAAAAATAATTTTGATGAGAGAAAAATTAGTTTTTGTGCTTATAATTGAATTTTCTCTCTATCCTACAATGAATCCTAAAAGTCTAACCGTTAGGGTCTTCAGATGTCTTCATAATCTTTGAATTTGTAGGACTTGCCTTGTTTGTTTATTACTTTCCATATGTATTCTGCATAAAATATTATTAACACAAATAATATAATTTAAATTTATTTATTTTGTTTTAATCATCAAAATTTTGAGATTAGAATTTGACCCCTGAGCCAACAATCTCCCCCTTTTTGATGATGACAAAACCAATAAATTTAGCAAACATAAAACATGTGCTCCCCCTAAATTTTATGCATAGAAAAATATAAGTTCTAAGTATGCCAAATGATCTTAATATGAAGCGAATTTAGAACATGTATTATGCTCTCCCTGAATAGATACAATATAAGTATTTATGAAATTTAAAGCTAGGGAAACATTTTAGAAACTGATATTAGAACTAGCAAAAAAATAGACAAGATATTCTAAGTTCTAATAATCTGAGCGTATGGTCAGAGCATAAGAATAGAATAGAAACTGATATTAGGAATAGAACAAAAGATCTTAAGTCTAACCTGCAGAGCAGACGTTAGAATAAGGATCTAAGTTCTAAAACACTCAGTTCATCATGTAAAATATATAGCTCACCAAAATAGACCATATAGATAACACAGATTAGAAAATAGTAAGCAATAAGATATAAGTACTAAGGTTACTACACATCAGCAGAGTACGTACTTAATCATCAAAAAATCCTGTGTTCTCCCCCTTTTTGTCATCATATAAAAGGGTTAGTAAAGATCATAGCATAAATAAAAAAAAAACAAAATTCAAACGATATAACCTACAAAGACAAAGCAAAAAATATTGTTCACAACACAAAAATCAGAGAGGCTTGGAGTCAGTTCTAAGTCTCTCAGAACTTCTTAGATTCTGGGCAGGAGTGGTTTCAGTAGAGCTTTCTAATCGCTTAGAAGAAGGGTGCAATTGAGGCTTTCTTCCATAAGCCTTATGTTTACCCGCAGTGTCCTTTATTTTCTTTGGTTTCTCTGAGGCAAGAGTGTAGGGTGTTCCCTTAACTTTCAGAGTAGCTAGCTTCATTTTATTAACATCTTTCATTCTTTCCAAGGACTCGATGAGATATTGATGATAGTCAATCACAGTCTTGCAATGTTTTATTGCCTCATCAAGCTCCTTATTGTGCTCTTTTATAAGCTCTTTTTCCATTCTTCCTTACATAGCTTCTCTACTCCTTTGAGCTGATAAAAACTCAAATTATTTTTCAGTTTTGACCTCAATTTACCTATCTTCATCACTCAATTCCAGTTTTTCTGTTTCAACATCACTGGTTTCTTCTATTTTCTTTCCTTTTTCTACCTTTTCAGACTCCTTTTTCTCTTCTGTTTCTTCCCCTTTTTCTGATTCTGCTTCCTTCTCTGCTATTTTCTCTTTTTCTGTCTCTTCCTTCTTTTCCTCTTCTAATTTCTTTTCTTTCTCTTCTTTTTTCATTTTCTCTTTCTTTTCTTCCTTCTCTGTTTCTCCCAATTTAGCTTTTCCTTTTTCTTCTCTCTTCTTTTTCTTATCCTCTTCTTTTTCTTTCTTTTCTTTCTCAGCTTCTTCTTCTTCTTTCTCTCCTTTTTCCTTTTCTTCTTCTCCTTCTTCATCTTTCATTTTTAACGACCCACTGTCTAGCTTTGAAACATTGCAACCATCACTTTCATTTAAATCAACATCCAGAAATTAAAACACTGGTGTAAGTACCATTCCATAGGGCAGTTTCTTAGGGTTATTCTGCATTTTGTCAAAGATGGTATGACCCAGGTTGAAGGGTTTCTTCTCAACTATGTGCCACATAATGTATAGTTCAACCTGATTCATATATGTAAGTGAAGCACTTTTGGGATAAATATAATGTACAATCAGTATGTATAGCCATTTCATGATATCCGTCAAATCTGAGCATTCAATAATGCCCTATTTATCAGCAGAACCTCTTTTAACAATTTTCTTCACAAATTCTTCATTTTTGTACTCACTAACCCTAGAGATATCCTTAATCTTTGTTACCCTAGACCCAGTATTTAGCAAATTAAAAATTTTGCACAAGTCAGCGTAAGAGAATGCTTTGATTTCACCCTCAAGTTTTACAAAAATCGACTTTGTTCCACTAACCTTAAGAGAGCCATAAAACTCTTTGACTAAATTCTCATAACATGGTCTGTTTAACGACAAAAAATCCATCCAACCTTGAAACTCAAAGAGTTCCTTGTCGCGAGCCCTAGCTAATTGTTTCTTTGAAGTTGCAGTTTCTGCTTTTTCTTCCTTCGATTCTTTAACTGACTTTTTCTGTTTTGACTCCTTTTGCTCATATTTCTTTGACATCCTTTTTAGGAGTTGGAGTTCTTGTTCAGTTAGAGAGTCAGACGAAGAGGTGAAGCTTGATTCGGCCATTGTTAAGGTTTCTGACGTGAAGAATAACTTAGGGTTTCGTTAGCAAGAGAGCAAGAGAGAAATATAGAACAGTTAATAGAGAGACAAGAACGTTTAAGTAGCGAAATAGATTTTACGAAAGAAGAATAAAACGAAAATAAAAGACAGTTTTTAGGGAAATTCAAATCGACAAATAAAATAAAAATAAAACTGCCAACGCTTAAATAGAATAAAGACACAAAACATAATAAAAAAAACACACAAAAGAAAACAAATTGACTATTTTTGAATTTTGTCTAAAGCAAGATTCTGATAATGACATTAGAAAATCATATCAGAACAATACGCATTTCTTCTAGATAAAAGCGTTTTTCACAAACATACAGAATAAAGTATTATAACATAGTAGGTCTTTCACTTTCAAATATAGAAAACAGTTTAGAACATACTTATAGAGTTCTAAAGTTAAGAGTTTAGAACTAACATACCGAGTTCTCTTCTAATTAAGCAGAATTGACTTTCATTCAAAGGTTTAGTAAAGATATCTGCTAATTGCTTTTCTGTAGGAATGAACTCAATCACTATGTCGCCTTTCTATACATGATCACGTATGAAGTGATGTCTGAGTTCTATGTGCTTGGTTCTAGAATGCTGAACTGGATTTTTAGATAAATTGATGGCGCTTATGTTGTCACACTTTATTGGCACTGTTCCTAATTTCAGTCCATAGTTTGCCAACTATTGTTTGATCCATAGAACTTGTGCAACACAGCTTCTAGCAGCAACATATTCTGCTTCTGCAGTAGAAAGAGCAACAAATGTCTGTTTCTTGCTAAACCATGATACAAGGGCGCTACCTAGAAACTGGCAAGTTCCAGACGTACTTTTTCTATCTATTCTACTCCGTGTAAAATCAGAATCACTATACCGAACAAGATCAAATATATCTCCTTTAGAATACCACAGATCCAGATTGGAAGTTCCACATAGATATCTTAAAATTCTTTTTACAGCAATTAAATGAGATTCATTGGGTCACGATTGAAATCTTGCACATAGACAAACACTAAAGTATATGTGTGACATCCCGACCCGGTAAAGCGATCCTAAGAGGGCAGGTAGAGCAAAGCTCCTGGCTAGCCTCTAGGATGGCAGGCTAGCTAGGGTAGTGGAATGCAGGACATAGGAATGAATCGATTCATATATCGAAAAGGGGGAAACTAATCATTAGAGGCGCCTTTTGGTGGAATGGCTGGAGAGTTGGAAGAACTCCAGGGTTAAGCGTGCTCGCTTAACGGAAATCCTAGGAAGTTTCTCATTTCACCTGCGGGACAAAACCGTGCGAGTCTTACCAATCTTGTATGGGGGATTTGGCTTGATCCAAAGCGGACAATTCCTCTGGTGATTAGAGTCGGGTTGTGACAGTTGGTATCAGAGCCGGACCCCCTCCAGTAGATGTATGGTTCGAGGACGAACCGTGCGGAAGCTGGTGGGCCTGTGACATCTCGACCTAGCAAAGCGATCCTAAGAGGGCAGGTAGAGCAAAGCTTCTGGCTAGCTTCTAGGATGGCAGGCTAGCTAGGGTAGTGGAATGCGGGACACAGGAATGAATCGATTCATATATCGAAAAGGGGGAAACTAATCATTAGAGGCGCCTTTTGGTGGAATGGCTGGAGAGTTGGAAGAACTCCAGGGTTAAGCGTGCTCGCTTAACGGAAATCCTAGGATGGGTGACCTCCTGGGAAGTTTTCCATTTCACCTGCGGGACAAAACCGTGCAGGTCTTGCCAATCTTATATGGGGGATTTGGCTTGATCCAAAGCAGATAATTCCTCTGGTGATTAGATTCGAGGCGTGACAGATCTTGTGAGCTTATTGCCTTCTAGATCTGGTAGCTACATTGCACCTTTTAAGAACATTTACTTGATCATGGATGGACCTTCCAAATTAAGCTTGAATTTTTCCTTGGGTCATGAATGTTTGGCCTCGTCTATTTCAGGACCAAATCTCCTACTCTGCACAGCTGCATATTAAATCTTTTATTGAAGTGCTTAGTGGTTCTCCTTTTATACAATTGATCCATGGATTGGGCATTGAGCCACTTTCCATCTAAAGAACTAATTCTTGATAGTGGCTTTCAGCCCATTGACATTCTGAAATTCTAGATTCCATCCTTATGTGCAAGGACTGCACTTCTATCTCGGTTAGTAGCATAGCTTCCATTCTATAAATTGAAGAATAAGGAGTTGTCCCATTCACAGACTCGATGGTGGTCTTGTAACCCTATGAAGCATATTGTGTGGGTCCCGTATGTGTATGGCACAACCCAAGAGGGGGGTGAATTGGGTTTTCAAAAATAAAAATTTAACTTTTAAAATCAAACTCAGAATTCTGTAGTGGCGGAAAGTAATGCACTTGTGAGAATAAGTTATTGATTAGAACTTCCTCACAATGCCCTTATGTAGAAAATAGAAAGACTTTGCAAAATACAATTATTGATTAGAACTGCTTCACAATTTCTTATGCAATATCAAAACTACTTTATGAAGGAAAGCTATTATGTTTAGAACTTCCTCATAAAGTTTAGATAAATATAAAAGACTATGTGAGAGACAGTTATTGAAATCTGAACTACTTCACAAAGCTTCAGTCAAGATTAGAAAACTGATTAGAAACCCAAGTAGTGAAATATACTGAAAATAGAAGAACAATTTAGAACTTGGTATTTTCACTGAGTAGAAGTCCAGAGTTCTAATCTTCAGAAAAGACAAAGCTTATTATAGGTTAGAACATCAAAACCATTAACAATTTTTAGCATTTCTAAAATATAAACAGAAGTGCAAGTAAAATAGTATCAAGCAAAAACTTCAAAAAGTAAAAAGATCAACATAGTGATTTCTAGTGGTTCGGCACTAACTCGCATACATCTACTCCTCAAGACTCATCTCAAGATCCTCAACTATGTTATCTCTTTTCAAGGGTAAGAGACAAACCAACAATACAAGGCAATAGATCAACTCCTAGATCTACCCTTTGTCCCACTAGATTTTCCAAAGGTTCTAGTTAACCTTAACCCTTTCTGTTTTTGGCAGAAAATAGAATCTCAAATCAAGACATTAGAATCTCTCTCACGGAGAAGGTCGCTTAATAACATATTTCACAATAGCTTTTCACCTAAGCTATTACACAAATGTTTATTAAATGAAAACCTATCTACTAAAGATTACAGAATCTAAATAGACAGACAGAAATGCAAATTTAAGCACAGGAAAAACAATTTTTAAGATTAAAAAATCATTTTAGAAATCAGAACTGTTTTTCAAAAGAAGTTATAAAATTTCTTTTCTCTTTTAAAGATAAAATGAAAAGTATTAAGATGAAAAGAAATAAAGGGGGTTGAGAATAAGTTTTGACAGATAAAAAATGTGATCAATGGACGAACACTCTTAAAAACTCTTGTCTCCCACGTCTTTTAAAGAGAAGACGCCTTTTATAGAGAGGGATAAGAATCCCGTATTTAGAAAGTAAAATCTCTTTTTCAAATCAGAATATTGACTTTTCATATTTAGAAGATACGGAGATCTTTGTTACCAAAAATTCTTTTGAGTCAATATTTTTTCTTTTTGGTAAGAAAATAAGAGAAAATCTAACTTTCCTTTAAGAATAAAATTTTTGAAAATAAGGATTTGAAAATCTTCTTCGAAATATTTATTTACCAAAAATGATTGAGATAAAATCTCATTCATTTAGGTAATAAGATAAAATCAAGATTTTGGACTTCTTTAAAAGATTTATTTCCGAAAATGAACACATAAAGATTTTATTCGATTTATTCTATTACCAAAATTGTTTGAGACAAAGGCTCTTTAGGTAAGTGAATAAATTTCGAACATTTATGAAAATAATTTTTGAAAAACTAAAATAAGCTTTTTCTAAGATATTTATTACCAAAAATGATTGAGACCTTCTCCATTTTAGGTAAAAGAATTAAGGAACAAAAAAGCTTTTAATTTTTGAAGGAAATATTTTCGAAAATCCTTTTGATAAAGAGAGAAGAAATTAATTTTGTGCTTATAAATAGATGTTCTCTTTATCCTACAATAAATCCTAAAAATCTAACCACTAAGGTCTTCAATAGTTTTCATGATCCTTGAAATTGTAGGACTTGCCTTGTTTATTTATTACTTTCCATATATAATCTGTATAAAATATTATTAGCACAAATAACATAATTTAAATTTATTTGTTTTGTTTCAATCATCAAAATCTCGAGATAAATATTTGACCCTTGAGCCAACATATTGCAATTGTATAGCCAGACTCTCAGCCATTTCCCTCAAAATCTTTTTCCTTCCTTTTCTCTTTTCTTTTTTTATTCTTTTTCTTTTTTTCTTTCCTTTTTTTTTTTTTGTAATGCTCTAATTTTTTGCTTAAGTGGCCCTTGCTCATTTTCGACTTAATGAGCTCTTTTTTTTTTCTTTTCCCCTTTTTTTCTTTTTCTTTCTTTTCTTTCTTTTTTTTTTCTTTCTCTTTTTCTTCGTTTCTTCTTCTTTTCTTTTTTTTGTTTCTTCCTCTTTTTCTTTTTTTTTTTTTCCTTTCTTCTTTTCTTCTTCTTTTTTTCTTTTTCTTCTTTTTTCTTTTTTTCTTCTTCTTTTTTTTTATGATATCATTGTTTACGGCTTCCACTACCCCATTTTCTTGTGAACGATTTGGTGTCGACTAATAATTTTCAATTCCATATTTTGCTAACAACATTTTTACTTCTGCTTGGAACTGAACTACATTATCTATCCCTATATGATGGGGGATCTTATATCTGTAAAGAAGATTCTTTCGGATGAATTTGACCATCGGCTTGGCGTCAATGTTCTTGAAGGATTCCGCCACAACCTATCTTGAGAAATAATCTACAGCCACAATTGTGAATTCATGTTCATTGGTTGTAGGTGGCTAGATTTTTACCAATAATATTGATTCCCCAATCTTCAAATGGCCAAGGCGAAATAGGAGGATGTAATTCCAATGGTGAAATGTGACTCAGGTCTCTGTGAATCTATCTGTTGCAGTACCTTTTCACAAAAGAAATATAATCTCTCTATTAATAACTAGAAGAACCCTTGTCTAAGAATCTTCTTTGCTAAAACTTTTTTGCTCATGTGGGCACAGCAAACTCCCATGTGGATTGGTTCCATTATTTTCTCATCTTCCTTCATTGATGCACCTCTCACCAATATACCATTTGGCATTCTCTCGTACAATTGACTGTCTAAGACTGTGAACTACAATGTCAAGCGTTGTAAGCCTCATTTGTCATCTCTAGTAGCTGATTCGAGATAAATTATTCTAGTCATCCACTGCAAGATACCATGGAAACATGGTTGATCATCACTCGACGATGCTTCATTTAGGTCTCTACATTCTGACCCATATATTTTTCTTGGAAACTAGAATAATGTTGGCTAACCAATCAAGGTAGTGAATTACTTTTAGAAATCTAGCATCAATTTGCTATGCCACTCCCTTTCCGATCTTTTCGGCCCATTATGGTCCCAATCTTCTTCTCTTCTGTTTCACTAGTTTGGACCTAAGATACAGTGGAATGATGTGCTCGGCTATCTATCAATGCTCGGCATATCCTTATAGCTCCATGTGAAGGCTTCATTTTGATCAATGAGCAGGTTTGGAAGTTTCATGTTTAAGTCTTATGTAAGGTTTTGGCCCAATCAATATATTCTACTTTGTGTTTACATTAAAATCAAGCATGCGTGATGAGTTTATGTCAAAAATGCACATGAGCTTATCCACTATGATGAAGGGAACCATCAGGAAAAAAGTCAAACAGGTAAGCAAAATTAAAGTTCATTTTATTGAATAACAGAGAAATTTATTTACATTAGTATCAAAATGTAAGAAAACCAGGAGAAAAGGATCCAACCTCCTCGCAACTCTCTTCTTTTGAAGATCTTATTGCGAAACTGAAGTGCGGGATTGATGATGACCTCCTCAATGCTTTTCTTTGTACTCGACTTCTCAATTGGGGGTGACTTCTTCTCGATCGGCTCCTTTCGGAATCTCGAGATTTTCTTTTTTTATTATTTTTTCTTTTCCTTTTTTTGTTTTTTTTTTTTTTTTTTTTTGCCTTGGCCTTGACCAACTCAAACTTTGAGCTTTGAGGGCTTTGACTTCTTGTGTGAAGCTTTAGTGGCTAAAAGGTTAGATATGATTCATGTATGCATGAATGCATGAAATGGCATACGTAATGCAATCACGCAACACAACATCGTGAAATACAATTAAGGTTATATTTTGTCATGATTCGATCATGACCGTTCAAAATGAAGATTGAAGAAAGGCTTTTGAGAATTGCGGGAATCAAAATGTGCTTTATTTTGTAGCCAAATATTTGGAATGTCCCTTTCTTTATTTTGTATCCCTTTCTTTTTTCCTCAAACAATGTTTGAGCAGGGTCATTTATTTATATACAATCGAAATTTTTCCTATTTTTCTCTCTTTTTTTATTTTGGTCATTTTATTTTTTTCAATTTTTCTCTAGACATTGAAAATATTCGGCTCAAAATAGATAGCTTCATATATTGCTCCAAAGGTTGACTTCTTACAATAATCTCATTTGGCGTATCGGGGTTTTTATACTCTTTTTTTTTTCAAACTCAAGCCTGAGACCTTTGATGTGGTCTAGCATCCTCTAATCCCCCATTCCCATAAGGCGGTTTGCGCATGAAGTTGAAGCGCATCTCTAAACCTTGTTAGAGTGTCATGGCTTCAGGTTTTACTTGCTTGATTTCAAGCGAAAGTTAATAGGCCTCTTCTAGGGGTCTTCATATGTCGGTGTTTGAACTAGAGGAGCTTCTTTTAGGCACTTGAGTTTAGGCCTTAAATAGGAATGTCACTATTGGAGAGACAGCCTTCTTGGCTCGCTTTGATTCAAGCACTTCTCTTAAGTCTTTCTCTTTTTGACATTTCGAACAATGAGACTGAGGCATGACAGAATACTCGTATATGGCTACAAGAGAACAAGTTAAGTGATGCATGAATGAAGTGCAATACAATCATAGCAATTATATACAAACAAAAGGGGATGGAGTTTGGAAATGCATTATCTCCATCGTTATATCTCTCACACACGATTCAATGTCAAATTCTCTTCTAAACCCTAGGAAATATTATTTGAGCCCATAAACCATCATGAGGTTTTTGACCGACACCTCTCGCATTTATTGGATGAATGCTACAAATAAATATTATTAAGGTAAACCTAAAGGAAGGAACTAGTGCCAATTATATGAGCTTAGGTTGGGTTTATTAAGTCTTGGGTTCCATAAGCGAGAATTGATTGTTTCCTCCCTTTCGCTTTGGGTCTAAACAAAAGGTGATAATGGATTTTGTCAATTCTTTTGATATACCAAATGGTACTTGACTTATAGGTGGTGTATATTAGTGGCGAATCCCAATAGTCAAGTAAGAGTATAAGGATCACAAACCCCAATACCACCTTTAGGGTTTAGGGTAGAAAGGAGATTATGAAGAGAATAAATGCATGAATGACATTTATAAGTATGAAAAGTCAACTCAATTTGAAGTTAATAACATTATTAAAGATTGTGAATAGCTGGATAACTTTTGGAGTCAACTCTTTTATTCGAACCCAAAACCGAAAACTAGAGATTCTAGGTTGAATCCCTAGCAGAGTCGCAAGGCTGAGGATGTGTAATTTTTCCCAAAAGATTAGAAAGAACCGAATCGAATGGGCTTGATTTACTTTATTTAATAAAATGGTTTTCTTTTATTAAACCCGTTTAATTCTCAAAAAAGGTTATCTTACTTTGGTAAAAGTTTTATTTTGGAGTCACCACCCTTATTAGGGAAAAATTCTCGAATTAGTCGATTCTTTGGACTTGGCTAATCCAGTTTTAAACCAGAGACGAGTTTAGGAGATTAGCTATGAAATGGGAAGGTGTTAGACACTAATTTTGCTCAATTAAACTACCCTCCACGTTGTCCATTGGTTTACAATGATTAATAATGAGATTAACTTTTAATTGAGATGTACAATAGTTTTTTAATGCAATTTTTGGAAAACCTGTCATTCAAGCAAATTAATACAAGCATAATAAACATGAAACATAAAGCATTCACAAACAAGGGAGAGAGGAGAAAAGAGATACAAACCACCCTAATTATTACAATCTACTCTCACCCTTCCAAATTTTCCAAACCCAATTAATATTACATTCAAGCAATAATAGGAATCCTTATGGACCCTTTACATTTTGCAATAATACAACATTAAAGCATAATAAGAATAAAACATCCATAATTAACATAAACACAAAATAAACATTACTCTCAAAATTATAGAATCATACAACCTAACCAACTATAAATCATTCATTCACAAAATGAAAATATGATGCATGTTCATAATACAAGAATAATGAATAAAGGAGTTAGTACAATAATAAGCATTAGGCATTGAATGTAAAGGCATAAAACTAGAGGGCAGAATAATAAAGTGCTTATAAATTAAAGGACAGTAATTAAAGTGCAGAAACTTAAATAGTTAATCAAGATTTAAGCTCATGTGGTCTTGATGTTTATCTTGAAGGATGAACAAATACACCACTCATTGCTCTCAATCTTGTTCTTATTGTTTATTTGCTCATCCGGACCAAAAATCCATTTTATGCGCTCTTTAAGCAAGGATGCCTAAGGTTTAACTCCAAAGCATGATTATTGATTTCATATTATTTGGCTTCTGAAATGAAGGTCTGTGCGCCATTGGAAGTGGCGCACGCCACATGTAACGCCTGATAAAAAAACTTAGAAAAATGCATTTTTAAGGGATTTGGTACGAAGTGGTGTGAGTCACTGGACTATGGCTTGCTCCATAGCAATGTGGTTCACTCTACAGTACTATGGCTTGCACCACTAGTGCTGTGGCATACGCCATAGCATATGGCTTGCACCACTAATACCCAGAAAACCCCTTTCTTTGTTGATCACGGGTTTCCCTCATAACTAGACTTAAGAATGGTGATCTAGCACCAATATGAAAAGAAAAGAGGAGGAGAAAGGGTTCAGACTCTCAGTTTACCTTTGCTATGAGGAAAAACTTGAGATTTGGATTACGAATGGAAGAAACACCCAAGAACTTTATTCTTTGATCAATGATCCAAGTTTGTTTGATTGATTTGTGTTTTTGGGAAAGACTGATTGCCAAACCCACTGGAGTTTTGTCTATAAAAATGTTCTTCCTTAATGCCAAATCAATAACACTTACTATGGATTTGGATTAAGGGGTTTTTGAGAATCAAAATTGCAAGAGTTTGGCCAAGCTACCAAGAATTCCCCCCCCCAACCCATTCCCTCATGCCTCTATTTATAGGGAAATGGGGGATGTTACGCATTTTTAGGGCTTAGGTGGCAAGTGCCACTGGTGAGCCCCAAAAATGGGGCAAGTTCGATTTTCATGAAATCAGCCCGAGTGACACACAAAATGAGGTAGTGCACCGAGACGTGCCACGGGCATACCCAAGACATGTTTCCAAGCCCTATTTCGAAATGAACCTTGAAAATGTGAAAATGGCTCGATTACATTTCTTAAACTCGGATCATCAGTTTGAGAAACAAATTCATCGAATATCTTAAACTCATTTTATCATAAAAAGGTTATCATCACTGAGTCCTTTTGGGGCAAAAATTGAGCATCTACCAGTGGCATCCCATCATTGTTGCGTTATCAATCAAGATATCAATATGAGGGAGAGAAAAATCATCCTTTGGTGATGCTTTGTTTAGATCCCTATAATCCACACACATTCTGACCTTCCATCCTTTTTGAGAATTGGGACTATATTTTCTAGCCATTCCGGATAGTGAACCACTTCAAGAAATCCTGCGTCTATCTACTTGGTCACTTCCTCTTTAATTTTCTCGACCCATTTTGGTCTTAACCTTCTTCTCTTCCGTTTCACTGGTTTGGCTCCAAGATACAGAGGAATCATGTGCTCAACTATAACCTGTCTATCCCTGGCATGTGTTCGTAACTCGATGCAAAGGCTTCCTTTTCGTCCATGAGTAGACTTTGAAATTTTATGTTTAACTCTGGCGTTAGGTTTGGCCCAATTAATAAAATTTGTGGATTATCTTTTATACCAATATTAAATTCAAGCATGCATGATGAGTTAATGTCAAATATGCCCATGTAATTATTTAGTAGATGAATGGAATCATCAGGAAAGATATCAAACAAGTAAGCAAAATTAAAGTTCATTTCATTGAAAAGCATCAATAGTTGATTACAGTCAGATTCATTCTTAAGAGAAATCAACACATCGGAAGGGGCTCCAGCTTCTTCAAACCTCTCCTCTATACAGGCCCGGATTGCTTTTAGTACTTGATCCACAGGGTCCTCTTCTTCTTTGATGCTCGCCTTCTCTTTATTATTGTCTTCTTCTTCATCCTGTTGGGCAGCTTGCTCCTCTTCTTTCTTGTCTTTTTCCTCGTCCGCTTGTGGCCCCTCAAACCCTCTTCTTCTTCTGGTTCTTTCTCTTCTTTCTTCACTTCCTCAAACTCTAGTCCTCTGGGCTCAACTGCCATAATTTCAATTGCATTTGTAAAGATCTCTAAACCTGGGTTTATTCTCCTTTTATGCTCAAATGGCTCTATCGGTAGACATGGAGATGAATGCTCATTCGAATAGATAAAACATCCATCCATGTCCAACTAGCTGTATGTTTTCTTTGGTGTGCTTCCAAACTTGTAACCCAAGCCTAGGTGGTCTCTCTAGGTGTGAATTTTAGGTAGTTCTGTAATGCCTTGTTGGTTCTTTCAAAGTCCTTTCCCTTCTTCATAGTTCATCTTCTTTATGATATTGGAGACAGTGAGCCCCATGTTAGTGCTTAGTATTTATTTACATGGAAATCGGTCCATGGGAGGATGACCTGCTTGTCAACATTTAACGTGGCTACACTCCTTTCACTTGCAGTAAGAATGGTGATGACCTCACCATTAAAAGGAAATTTGATCTTTTGGTGTAGCATTAATGGCACACCTCCTAATGAATGGTACCACGGGCGCCCGAGCAGCATGGCAAATGTAGTGGGAATATCTATTAAAATGAATTTAGTCTCCTTCTCGATCGGCCCTATTTTAACCACTGTTTTAAATATGCCTTCCACATATCTCTTAAAGTCATCATAAGCTCTAATAACAACATCAGAAGGTTCTAAGTCAGATAGCTCCATCTTAAACTTGGAAAGAAGTTTCAACAGACACACATTAAAAGATGACCCGTCATCAACCATAACATTTCTGGTGATCCGGCCTCTCACTTTAGCCTTTATAAATAGAGCTTTGGTGTGATTCCTTCCTTTAGGAAGAAGCTCATCATTAGAAAAGGTGAATATGAGGGGATTATGCTGAACCAACCCCACAAAATCAGCTATAGAGATGGATGATGAAACTGGAATCTCGACCATCGCTTTCAACAAAGCTTCTCGGTGTTTCTTGGAAGAGACGAGCAGGTCCCACATGCTTACATTTATATGGGTAATTTTCAACTGTTTAACAAAGCATCATCTTTAGTATCTCTCTTCAGCGTACTAGATGAGCTAGCCTTCTCACTTTCCTCTCTAGGCTTGATCATGTCTGTTTGATATAGTCGACCACTGCGGGTCATATGGTTCACAACTCTTGCTTCTTCTTCTTCCTCACTACTCCATATGTTAATAGTATCGGGATTCACTGTCACCTCATCTTCACTTTCTACCCAAACTTCCTCGCTCTGGTTGAAAAACTCTTCATCAATATCGTCCCATACATTTAGGACCATTACGTAGATTTGCTCCAACAGTAACTCTCTCTCTCTCTTTCTTCCTCCTCCTCTTCAAACTTGGCCAACTCCTCCTCAGGAGTCTTTCCAAACTCAACCATATAGAGATTCTTAGGAGGTGGCAAATTAAGGAAATTTGGAAGTGGATTGGTTCTCATGCTCGGCCTTAATTTCTCTGAGTCAGTTACCTTGCATTCATTAATTAAGTTCTGGATCTCATGTCTCAATTGAAGACAGTGATGAGTAGTGTGACCATTGCCTTGATGGAAATGACAATATGCATTACAATCAAAGTTCTTTGGCAAAAGTTCTAAAGGGGGTCTTAGAGTGAGCGGTCGCAATAGACTCGCTAACTTTAAATTTTCAAACACTTTAGAGAGAGGAGTGCCGAAATTGGAAAACCTTCTTTGTGGCACATTGGTGGCTCTCAGATATAGAGTGGCAGTTATTGTGTTCTTGTTGGTGCTCAGGATCTTTATAGACGAACTCGACCCTTGGAAACCGAATTTATTAAAATTCTCGGCACGGTTCTCATACTGCTTGTCTTCTCTTATGTTATCCTTAATGGCAGTCCCTATCTCGTACACTTGCTAAAATTCTGTTAAGGCATGTAATACAGTTTCTCATGGAAAGCTCGCACAGTCCCCTTTATGAAGGTCTTAATCTGCTCCTTCGTATCTTGACGGTTCCTCATTTGCATGACCTTGGCTCTCCAGCTAGCCATATAATCAGTAAAAGCCTCATCATTTTTTTGCACAGTTGCTTCCATATCCCTCAAGCTTATGCTCATCTGAAGGTTGTAAGCATATTCTTTCAAGAAAACTATGGTGAGCTCGTTCCAATCGCTTCTCACCTTCTTTTCAAGATTATAATACCAAGTCTGAGTAGACCCAGTTAAGGACATAAGAAACATCTTTATAATTTCCTTCGATGGCAGACCTGCCAATTCCATAACTGCTTTATATTGCATTGCATGCACCTTAGGATCACCAGTGCCATCATATTTTGCCACCTTCGGCATCTTGTAGGTCAAAGAAGTTGTATGCTTCAACTCCAACTCTTCATCATCGCCATCATCAATGTCTACGTACTGATCCAGTCCCTTGGATTTCATGAAGACATGCAACTTTCAAGCTTCTTATCCAGCTTCTCAAACTTTTTTGCCACAACTGGCTAGGATTCGGTCTTCTTTGTAGGCACCCTCTTGACGAAGAATCCTCGTCTTACCAAGTGTCATCCATATACTCTTTTCTTTTGGATTCACCCTTGACCTCATCATCTTCTATCACCATTTGCTCCTTTCCCTTATCTGAGTGTAAGACCTTTTCTAGGCTAGCTGCCACTGTCTTTTTTATCATCTTCTCAATTTTGGAAATAGGAATACTGGGCTCACCCATGCTATTGACAAAGGTAGAAGCTAAAACTGACAAATCCACTTGAACTGAAAAGTACTCAATCTCCGCGTGAGAACCTAAAGAATTGGTAGCTACCGAATCAGGCAAGTCAAAGGGGGTTGAAGGTTCTTCAACTTTAACCAAGCGATTGTTTGCTCTTAACCAACTGATCTCTTATGGGGCTTTTCTCCCTTCAAGGCGCTATCTTGACTGTATAAGATAAATGTTAGCTAACACGACATGATGCATGTATGCATGGATGCATGAACATGGAATGGCACACAAAAATGCAATCACACAATCACAACATCGTGAAATGCAAATAATGCTATATTCCATCGTGGCTTTATCACGACTATTCAAATCCAAAATTGGAGGAGGGCTCTTAAGAATTGATAAGAACAAAACGTGCCTGTTGGCTTAAGGGTCAATTCTATCTTGAGATTTTGATGATTATGCAAAACAAATAAATTTAATATTTTTGTTTGTGCTAATATTATTTTATGTAGATTTATTTGTTTTTAAATATGGACATTTATAAAGAAGGCCAATTCCTACAAATCCAAGATTAGTTGAAGACCATGAAGACTATTGAAGATTTTAGTGATTAGTATCTTAAGATTTATTGTAGGATAGAGAGAATATTCTTTTATAAGCACAAAAATATTTTTCCCTCTCTCATAAAAGATTTTCAGAAATTCCTTAAATAATAAAAGTCAAAATCTCAATTTTAATTCTCTTACCTAAATGAAAAAGATTTTGTCTTAATTATTTTTGGTAAGAAAATATTTAAAAAAGATTTTTATACCTTTTTATTTTCAAAAATTATTTTATAAAGAAAGTCCAAAATCTTGCTATTATTTGCTTACCCTAAAAAAAGATTTTGACTTAAAACATTTTTGGCAACAAAATAAATAAGGATCTTCGTGTATCTTTTAGTTTTGGAAATTCAAAAATCTTCTTTAAAACCTAAAGATTACACTTTCTAAAACGGGATCTTCATCCCTCTATAAAAGACATTTTCCTCTTGTGAAGATGTGGGTGATTTGATTTTCAAGAGTAAGAGTTTATTGCTTCAACGTTTTTATCTCTCAAAACTCTCTCTTAACCCCCTTATTTCTTTTCGTCTTGTTGCTTCACGAAATATTTTTAAGAGAAAAGAAAATTTTATAACAACTTCTTTTGAAAAACAGTTATGTTCTTTAAATCAATTTTCTAAACTTGATTTATGTTTTTCCTATGCTTATATTTGCATTTCTCTCTGTCTATATAGATTATGTAATCGTTACAGAAAGATATTTTATTTGAAAAACTTTTTTGTAATAGCTTAGGTGAAAAACTCGGGTGGAATAGGTTATCAAGCGACATTCTCCTTATGTGAGATTCTAATGTCTTGATTTGAGTTTCTGTTCTCTAGAAAAACAAAAAGGGTTGAGGTTGACTAGAACCTTTTAGCAATGTAAAGTTGTTAATGATTTTATGGTTCTAAACTTGGATAAGCTTTATCTTTATTGAACATTAGAACTCTGGATTTCTGCATTGTGATTATACCAAGTTCTAATCTATTCTTCTATATTCAGTATAAATCACAATTTGAATTTTAATCAGTTTTCTAAGTTTGCTTAAAGTTTTGTGAAGTAGTTCTAAAATTCAATAACTGTTTTTTACAAAATCTTCAATATTTGTTTAAGCTTTATGAAGTAGTTTTAAATGCAATAACTTTCCTTCATAAAGTGTTTCTGAAAGTGATTAAGATTTGTGAAGCAGTTCTAATCACAATAGCTGCTCTTTATGAAGACTTTCTAATCTTGCATCAAGCTTTGTGAGGTAGTTCTAAACTTGATAACTAACTCTCACAATCTCTTTCTATTTTCGCTGCAACAAAATTATGATTTTGTTTTTGAAAGTTATATTTATTTTTTTAGAAACCCAATTCACTTTCCCTCTTAGATTGTGCCATATATAAACGGGACTCACGGTGCCCTATTTCATTGCCAAATATTTATAATGACCTTTATTATTATTTTTGTATCCCTTTCTTTCTGCTTCAAGTGTAATAATACTTGAGCAGGGTTATTTATTTATATACATTAGAGATTTTTTCTTTTAGTCTTTTTTTTTTTACATTAACAATATTTGCCTCAAAATAGATTCATTTCAATACTATCCAAAAAGTGGACTTTTTACATTAATTGTTCTTTTAAGGCCATAATTAAATATTTACAATTCTTGAATCCCAATGCTTAAGAGGTTTGATATGGCTTTGCATCCTCTAGGGTGAAGTGCCAATTTCCATAAGGTGGTTGGCGATGTTGCGCATGAGTGTAAATCGTGCCTCCACACCTTGAAAGAGAGTCATAGCTTCAAGTTGCACTTGTTTTATTTCAAGCAAGAGTTGATGAGTCTCTTCTTATTGGTCTTCTTTAGTTGGTGTTAGCATTGGAGGAACTTCCCTCTTAGGTATTTGGGCATCGGCCTTGTAGTCACTATTGAAAAGAGCTCATTTGGCTCGTTTTGCTTCCAACACTTCTCTTAAGTCCTTCACCCTTTAGAGCTTTGAACGTCCGGATCGAGCTATGATAGAATACACCTATATGGCTACAATAAACAAGTTAAATGATGCATGAATAAAGCACAATACAATCATAGCAAATACATACAAACAAAAGGGGAAGAGAGTTAGAAAATGCATGATCTCCACCCTTATATCTCCCACATATGATTCAAGGTCAAAGTCTTTTCTAAACCCTAGGACAAATAGGTTAGGCCCATAAACCATCATGGGGTTTTGGATCAAGGCCCCTCATATTTATTATATGAATGCAACAATCATAATTTATTATGGTGAACCAAGAGGAAGGAACTAGGGTCAAATACATGAGCTTTGGTCGGGCTTGTTAAGTCTTGGGTTCCATAAGCGAGAATTGGTTGTTTCCTCCCATTTTCTTTAGGTCTAAGCAAATGGTAATAACGGATTGTGTCAATTCTTTTGATATACCAAATGGTACTTAGCTCATTGGTGGTGTATATTAGTTGCTGTTGACGCGTGTCTTTATGCCCCCACCTAATCCGTTGATGATACGAGGGTACAAAATGAAGGGTAATGCTATCTAAAAGTCTTTTATCCAAGGATTTAAATTAAACCAATTTAAAGTGTCTGGATTGCATCAGAGTTGCGTCACGCAGCTATCAGGTGCGTGACGACACCGTCGGTTGCATCACGCAGCTCCGATTTGTATGACGTCACCAAAATGATGACATGCTCGCGTGGCTGTGGTCTAGAAAGAAAGCTGCGTCATGCAGCTAGCAGATCCGTCACGTAGCCGTGAGCTGCGTGACGCAGCTATCCCCTATTGCCCTACTTCTATAAATTCGTCGTTTTCTCTCAGTCGAGGGGATTTTGGTTTTGAGGGCGTCTAAAAAATACACTTCCAGCTAGGTTTTTCTCCAGAGACTCTTCTGAGTTCCCTTGAAGAAAAATAGCCATTAAATATCAATTAGGATTAAAACAAAATCATAAAAAGAAAAATCAAGAGAGAAAAGAGTGTGTTCGAATCCTTGTTGACAAAACTTCTGGATTGCCTTAACCATCATCTGTTAAGGCCTTTAAACCGTTTTACAATCCTCAATCTGAGGATTAGGTAACTTCTTTATACCTTTTGTATTTTTGTTTTTATTTTTTTATTTATTTTGTTATTATTTTAGTAATTTAATCTTAGTTAAACTGTATTTCGTTCATATTTGGGTCATCTTAGATTGTTTTAAAGCATATTTAAATAAAAGAATGAATTAAACAAATTATTTGAAAAATAGGCTCGAACCAGAGCAGCTGCGTCACGCAGCCAATGGATCTGTAACGGATCTAGCAGATACGTGACGGATCTATTCATGTCCAACATTTTATTTCTTTACCCAGATCAGTTGCGTCTCGCAGCTATCAGATCAGTAACGGATCTGGCAGATGCGTGACGGAACTGTTCACATCCAAAACGTTATTTTATATACAGTGTTCTATTTTCTAGATTGTGAATTAAAAATGAGTTTCCAATAGATCTGGAGTTCTTGGGATAGTTCGGTCATGGAACTACTAGATCCGTCACGGATCTAGGAGTTGCGTGACGCAACTGTTCTAAGATTTCCAGAAATAATTTTTGTTTCTTTTTTTTAAAAAAAAAATAAATTTTGCACAGAATAAAGTTTAGTTTCCCCAATAAATCCGAAATGCCCAATTTTGAACAGATTGCAATTTAATTAAGTTTAGAAGTACTAAAATGTAATTTTGTATGTTTATTTGTATGAATTTTACAATTTTAGGTTGATCGAAAGATGAAATTTAATTTACGTGCTTATTAGTAATTTTGCATGTTTAAGATTAAATTAAAAATAAAATGTGATTTAGATGTTAAATAATGATTGTGGGTTTTTGGTTTTAGGGTTTAATTTTGAATCGGGTAGAATGTATTTTTAGGTTCGGCTTGTTGCCCGCCTTTAACCATAAGGCAAGAGCGGGTCTTTTATTTATTTGATTTAATTGCTTTGGTTTGAATGATTTTAAATGTGATAATCAGATTTGATTGGGACGATTAAATAATTTTCCATATAGGAACTCGGTCCGATTCATTTGGGTTAGGTTTAAGTAAATAAATAATTTGGTTTTTCTAACTAAAATAAATTAGAAACCGTAGGTTACAAGAGGCCGGTTTTTTCCCGGCGTCGGCTTCCAATGGGCCGACGTACCCAATTCCCTTACCCAGATTCGCATTGGTGCACCTGACTAGTCTTTTTAATAATTTGGCATTAAATAAAATTGAGTTTAAAATGAAGTCACTTTTTATAAAATAAATTGGAAACAGTCTCATTACTGAAATAATGGGTGGTGACTCAAAATGTTTTATAAGACCGATTTATCGGCATCGTATCCAATAAAATGTTTTATCACCACTTTTCATAATAAGATCACTTTCCACATTTCCATCAAAAAGAAATAAAAAGGACGTTTTCGACCCATCCGGGGGGAGGTACGAAAACAGTTGCAGATCCAAATAGTTGAATAAAGTGAAAGAATCACAACCCCCATTATCACCTTTAGGGTTTAGGGTAGAAAAGAGATTAAGAAGAGATAAATGCATGAATGACATTTATAAGTACAAAAAAATAAACTCATTATAAAGTTTATAGCATTATTAAAGATTGTGAATGAGTGGACAACTTTTGGATCAACTCTCTACTCAAACCAAAATCGAAAACTAAAGATTCTGGGTCTTATCCCCAACAGAGTTGCCAGGCTGACGACGCTATGATTTTCCCATAAAGATATGGAAAGACTCGAATCAAAATGAGATTGGTTGATTTTATTTATCAAAATAGTTTTTTTTACTAAACCCGTTTATTAATCCTCGGAAAAAGGTTCTCTTACTTTTGGTAAGAGTTTTATTTTTGGAGTCGCCACCCTTGTTGGGAAAATCTCGAATTAGTCGATTCTTTGGAATCAACTAACTCGGTTTTAAACTAGAGATGGGGTCCGGGAGTTAGGTAAGATAGGGGAAGGTGTTAGGCATTTCTATCACCCGGTAAAAGCGGCCTCCTCCTTGTCTAATGATTCACAGTAATTTAATAATGCAATTAACTAAAAAATGAGATGTAAAATGGTTTTTATGCAACTTTGGAAAACCATGTCAATCAAGCATATTATTGCAAATCATTAATTAAATATGCAAAGAAAGGGGAGGAGAAAAGAATCACAATCCATCCCTAATTACACAATCTACCCATTACCATCCAAAATTTTCAAACCCCATAATTATTACAAATAAGCATAAAATGAGACCCATTAAGGCCTCTTACATTTTTCCATAATACAACATCAAAGCAGAGCAAAATAACAACATCCATATCATACAAACTCAATATAAACATCAATCTCAGAATAAAAAATCATACATACACAAACACTAAACATTCATTCATTCACAAATTATCAAATGATGCATGTTCTAATTACATTGTTAATAAATAGAGGGTTAGTGCAATAATAAACATAAAACATTAAATTAAAGGCATAAAATTAAATGACAAAATAATAAAGTTCTTGAAAAGTAAAGAACAGTAAATTAAAGGGCAAGAATTTAAAGGTTTGAACAAGATTTAAGCTCATGGCCTTGATGTTCATCATAAATGATTAATAAGTGCACCAATCATTGCTCTCAATCTTGTTTGTTATTGTTTATTTGATCCATTTATGGATAAAAACACAACCCAGACCACTTAAGATTGGAGCTTTGCCATTGGATCTCCATATGGGACCATTTTATTAATTATTTCACATTCTAAAATTTTAAAATGAAGGGCCTAACGCCATAGGGAGAAGTGGCATGCGCCCCATATAGTGGCGCAAGGCTCTTCCCAGATCAGAAAGGCTTCAGACAAGAAAAAAAGTCAAAATAGGGGTTTAAGGTTGATATGGCGCAAGCCACAAGCTTATGGCGCTTGTGGCGCATGCCACACGTGGTGGCTTGCACCACTAGCTTAGTTCGTCCGCCATAGAGGCATAGAAACATCCTTGTGGTTGCTCCTAGGTTTCTCTCACAACAGACTCAAAATAGGTGCTTAAACCACCGAAAATGAAAAGAAAAGGACGAAGAAATAGGTTAGAGGCTCTCAAGTATTACCTTTGGGTGAATTCCTCAAAGTTTAGTGCAAAATATGGATCAAGAGACCCAAATGCTAGGTTCTTGATCCAATAGTATGAGATTGAAGATTAGTGAATATGTTTTTTTTTGGGATTTCTAGCTGATCCTTAAGGGTTTTAATGATAAAAAAAAAAATGAATCTCAACTTTGAATAAAGGGAAACACAAGTTTCCTTTGATTTCTAGGTTGAGTTTTCAAGAATCAAGAATTTCCCTATAAGTCTAAAAAATCCTACCTTAAGGCACACCCCCCAAATGCCTATTTATAGGCAAATGAGGGTGGGTGGCCCCATTTAGGGCTAACGTGGCAAAATGCCACTCGCAATCCCCGCAATAGGGCCGGGCTCATTTTTACTAAGTTAGACCGGATGGCATGCAAAATGTGGTAGTACACCTAAAAGTGCGCCAGGCAAGCCCGATGCGCTTCTCGGGCCCGATTTCATCACGAAACGCCCAGTAATCCAAAAAGTAAAAATGGTTAAACACATATATAATCTCAGCCACGAACCATTAGTACGAAAACCAGGGCGATTTGGAATCTCGATCCAAAGTTATACGCAAAACAATTTATCATCACTAAGCCTTTTAAGGGTAAAATTTGAGCGTCTACAGTAATCCTCTTAAACAATTGTAATTTGTTTAAAAATAGTTTTATTATTTTCATTTATTTAACCCACGGGTGTACGTTGGACCCATACCTAACCTAACTCGTTTATAACCTGTGGGTTCATGCATTTAATGGGTTGGATTGGATTGGGTCAAAAAAATTATTGACCCACACAATAGGTCAAGTACTTTAATTCAGACCCACGTGCAGCCCTAGTCCATGTCCACCATCCCTTCGTGCCATATCTAAGTGCCACATATTAATTAAAAGTTTGTCACAGTAGCACAAAAGCTTCAAGAGTTTTTGAAGGACAGCAGCACAAAAGTGCAGTACCTGATACAACCTTTATTTTTGAAACTGTGGTTTTTAATGGGCATTAAATATATATATATATATATATTTTGGGTTTTGTTTCGATGAACAAGAGAGGGGCAAGAAAAGACGAAAAAAATAAAAATTTTATTTTTTTTGTTTTTGTTTTGAAGATCAGTAGAGGGGCAAGAAAAGATAAAATTTTGTGTTTCTGTTTTGATTTTTGTTTTTCGAAACTCATGCTCGTCAGCGAGCTTGCTGCATTCGGACGGGGAGCCGGTGGCGGTGGGAGCTCGAGCATAGGCGTTAATGGAGGTTGAAGGGAAAAGGGGCAGCGGCGGCTAGGGCTTCTTCGTGAAGAAGAAGCTGCTGCTTGCCAAAATTCTCGTCTGGTCCCTCAATTTTTTTTTAAATTTTATATTTTTGACCCCTGATCTTTAAGTTTTTATTTTTTTTGCTGAATCTTTCTGTTTATTATATTTTAACCCCTGGACTTTAATTTTTGAAATTTTGACCCAGAAAGTATCAGTTATTCTGTTTTGGCCCCCTGGAGTTATTTAAATTATAAAGTGACCCTGATTGTTTCTTGTTTTATTAAAATTGCCTAGACTATTTTCGGTTTTTGCAATTTTGGCCCAATAGTTTTTGTTTTATGCAAAATAGTCCAAACAAGTTCTGAAATTTGTGAAATGGCCCAAAATTTTTCTGTTTTTGCAAGATAAACCCAAAATGTTTTAATTTTTTTGCATAAATAGACCAGAACACTAAATTTTTAACATTTTCAACCAAAAATGTTAATTTTATTTGCAAAATTGTCTTAAAAATATATTATTTTGCAATTTTGATTGTAATTAATTTATTTTAATTATATGAATTAATTTGTGAGTGGTTTTTTATTACTTTCTAGTTGTAATTATTTGCATTTCTTCCCCATCGGAAAATGTCATGTTTTAATATAATTACTGAACTAGTCTAATTTGTCTGTATTGATTTAACTCTCCATCTGAGTAAATTAATTAGTGACATGAATCAGATGTAATATTTTCTCACACATTAATGTTAATTTAAGAGGCATGTTATCTCCCATCGAGTAGTATGTGCCGGTCTTATCTAATTATAATATGCAAAACATGTGATTGGTTGAATTCTCCCATCGAGGTTGCTATTCATGAATGTTGTGAATGTGTATTTTTTTTCTTTTGAATTGTGATATCAATGTTGTATATTTGCAATTTTGATTTATTCAATGTTTATTATTGATATGCTATTTTTGTTTAATGCATGATATAGAAATGGCATCATTCAGTCCCCTTGCAAACATCTTAACCCAAAACAAACTTGAGGGTCCAAACTATGTTGACTGAAAGAAGGAATTTAATTTCAGTTTCTAGTTTGAGCAAGAATGGATATTCGGTTTGTTTTAATGAATTTTATGATGATTCTGTCGTTATTAAATTTAGAAAACAAATGATATGTTCTGGCTCAATGATTGATGATCTTTTTATTCTCAAAGTTTCACCTGAACTGCAAATTTCTAATTCTAAAGTTAATAACTTTGATGTCATTGTTCCATTGAAAAGAAAACGTCCTATTGAATTTAGTCATACCTATTTGTGGCATTTAAGGCTTGGTCATATTAATTTAGATAGGATTTCTAGGTTGGTCAAGGATGGACCATTGAGTTCATTGAAAGTGGAGGCACTGCCAACCTGTGAATCTTGTTTAGAAGGTAAAATGACTAAGAGGCCTTTTTCCTATAAAGGGTAATAGAACTAATGATGTACTTGAATTAATTCATTCTGATTTGTGTGGTCCAATGAGTGTCCAAGCTAGGGGTGGTTTTGAGTATTTTGTGACTTTCACAGATGATTACTCAAGATATGGATACATTTACCTGTTGCGCCGTAAGTCTGAATGCTTTGAGAAATTCAAAGAGTTCAAGGCAGAAATGGAGAAACGACATGGAAAATATATCAAGTCATTACGGTCTGACCGTGGTGGCGAATACCTCTCTAGGGAATTCATTACTTATTTATCAGAACAAGGAATTACTTCACAATTGTCTGCACCTGGTATGCCACAACAGAATGGTGTAGCAGAAAGAAGAAATAGGACGCTTATGGAAATGGTTAGATCAATGATGAGTTATTCAGATTTGCCCATTTCGTTTTGGGGGTATGCCATAGAAACAGCAGCATATATTCTGAATTTGGTTCCATCTAAGTCAGTACCTAAAACTCCTACAGAACTGTGGACTGGGCGAAAGCCAAGTCTAAGACATGTTCGGATGTGGGGTTGTCCAGCCCATGTGCTGAAAGGGAAAGCAGATAAGTTGAAATCAAAAACAGACTTATGCTTCTTTATTGGATATCCTAGAGGAACGAAAGGTGGTTTATTTTATAGTTCTCAAGATAAAACAGTCATTGTTAGCACCAATGCACATTATCTTGAGGAAGACTATATTAAAAACCATATTCCCAAAATTCAATTAGCCTTGTATGAATTGAGAGGAGAAAATATACCAACTAGAACCTTTCCATTAGAACAACAACATAAACCATCAATGGTTGGAGCTGACATTCCATTGCCTAGTCGTAGTGGAAGTAATGTTAGTCGACCAGTAAATCAACATCAGCGTGAATATTCAGTACCTAACATTTCACTACCACCTGAAAGTAGTGGGAGTTATGGAGAAACTGAAGTGGCAGCTGTTGATCCAAATATACAGGAGCACAATGTTGGGGCTTCTAACATTTCATTACCTCCTGGTGATGACAGACATGTTGAAGTTCCAAAACATGATCAAGATGTAGTCCCACCAGTCATGGACTTGCCGGCTTTACAGCCACAGCAAGATGAAGGTGTGATTGCAGAACCTGTAGTGCTTCGTCGTAGTGGGAGAATTAGACGACCACCGGTTCGATATACACTTTTGGGAGAAGCTTTTGGGAGAACTCTTCTATCCATTGCAGCTCATTATGATTATGAGATTTGGCAAATGGATGTCAAGACAGCTTTCCTAAATGGAAGTCTTGATGAATGCATCTATATGAAGCAACCAGAAGGTTTCATAAACAATGGATAAGAAAATTTGCTTTGCAAATTGAATAGGTCCATTTATGGGCTTAAACAAGCATCTAGGTCATGGAATACTTGTTTTGACCAGGCGATTAAAAGTTTTGGCTTTGATCAGTGTCATGATGAGTCTTGTGTGTATAAGAAATGGAATGGTAGTAAGGTTGTTTTTCTGGTACTATATGTGGATGATATTCTACTTATAGGGAATTGTGTAGGTATGTTGAATTCTGTCAAAGATTGGCTATCCCAACGTTTTGATATGAAGGATTTGGGAGAGGCTGCTCATATTCTTGGGATTAAGCTTATGCGAGATCGCAAGAAAAGGATGATTGGCTTATCTCAAGCACTTTATATTGATACCATTCTTGCTCGTTTCAGCATGCAGGATTCCAAGAAGGGTTTTCTTCCCTTCAGACATGGAATCACCCTATCTAAGGACCATTGTCCTAAGACACCTGAGGAGATAGAGAACATGAAGGCAGTTCCATATGCTTCTGCAGTTGGAAGCCTTATGTATGCAATGTTGTGTACCAGACCTGATATCTGTTTTGCTGTTGGCATGGTTAGCAGATTTCAATCTAATCCTGGGCGAGAACACTGGACTGCAGTCAAGCATATAATCAAGTACTTGAAAAGGACTAGGGATTATATGTTAGTTTATCAATCTGACGATCTTGTACCCATTGGGTATACAGATTCGGATTTTCAGACTAATAAGGACTCTCGGAAGTCAACCTCTGGTAATGTTTTTGTCTTGGGAGGTGGAGCCATAAGTTGGAGGAGTATTAAGCAAACTTGTGTTGCTGACTCCACCATGGAAGCTGAATATGTGGCAGCTTCTGAAGCTGCAAAGGAAGCTGTATGGCTTAGGAACTTCCTTATGGATCTAGGCGTAGTTTCTTCAGTACAATTGCCTATTACACTTTATTGTGATAATAGTGGGGCAGTTGCAAACTCGAAGGAGCCACAGAGCCATAAAAGGGCAAAACACATTGAGAGGAAGTATCATTTGATACGAGACATAGTTCAAAGGGGAGATGTGGTAGTGACAAAGATTGCATCGGAAAACAACCTGGCAGATCTTTTTACAAAAAGCTTACCAGCAAAGACTTTTGACAGTCATGTAGAAGGAATAGGAGTTAAAGTTATAGATGCATGGTTATGAGTCTAAGTGGGAGATTGATAGAGATATACTATTAACCATGCATATGTAATAGTATAGCTATGAATTATTTTCTATTGACAATTATTTCTTTGTATTTAATTGGAAATTTGCATTAAATAAATGTTATTAGCATATGAACAATAATTGTGATTAGTACATTTTGTATGTATTTAATTGGACCAAGTAGAGAATGGATGTTTAGTATGACTGTTAAACATATTCTCTAGGACATTAGAAATAATGTTTATTGTTCTTAATCTTGATTTATTTTAATATGAGCAAACATTGATTGTCTTGTGCTTTGATTCATTAAAGGGTGAGTTTCATTATTGGAATAATATTCTCGGTGAATCAGGCAAAGATATTTTGTGTTTGTGAAATATTAATTAATGATAGAATCCATGTCTCGGTTTAGAGATTGATGATGCACTTTAAGTAAGCTTATAAGGTTTCATAGTGTAAACCCTGCAGGTGGATATTGAATCCGACACATGAAATAAGTTGAACGACAATCTTAAAGTTATATTGTGATTTAAATAAATTGTCAGTAAGTTATTTAAATGATAGCATCTGTAATCTTAACGTGGGGAACATTATTTTATTATGTTGTGGAATTGTAAAATAAATAAGGAGTTCAGTCATGAGTTTTTAGTGGAATAATTCATGATTAATTATAATAAGAATATGTTGGTCTACATAGGTTCTTATTATAATTAGTAGCCTGATTTATTTTATTCCTGCGGTCCCTCTAGTGCCCTAATTATTTGGAAAATTAAGGGTGTATTAAATAATAGATAAATTATTTAGTTTTAAAATAATTGATAATTATTTTAATTAAATAATTTTTTATTTAATTTATTTTATAGTAAAAAATATCTTCCTACCGAGGAGAGGTTTTTTAATATAAGATTGCAAAACCCTAAGAATAAAGATACGCACATTATTCTATTCTCTGCCACTCAGAGAGTTCCAAAAGAGAGATAGTTAGGGATTACTGCAGAAGATCGTGGGTGACTCCAAGATATCTGGAAAGAAGACCGGTGAGCGATTCTGCGCTTCAAGAGATCAGTTTATTGATTTGTTCGATAATGTTTTTAGTTTGCCTCATATGGTTTCGATAAGGGTTGTTTCCGCTTTATACCCACTCCCATCACAAGTGTCATTCAATCCAAGATGGCAGACTAATGCTTCATTCAATTTGGAAAATGAACATAACAAAGAAATGATTACTTGATGAAATCTACCAATACATTCCATATAAGCTATACAACTATTACTTTATGAACGAGTTGTTTAGTGTTTACTATCATTTCTATTTTTAGTTTTAACTTTTTATTTTTTAATATTATGAGGTAGTATTTTGACAAAATAGGTTCAAGAAAAAAAAATTTTCTTTACTTGTGCAAACCTGTATTTACAATTGAGTCTTTCTTTTATATATGAAAAACAAAAACCAAGAATGACAATCATATAAATGACTGAGTCAAATTCCAGTAATTTGAAAAGTGCCACAACTCTAAGCTAGCTATAGCTGCACATGACCCGTTATAACCCGACTTAACTTGAGCGATCCAACCCAACCTAATCCGGCGAGTTTGAAAATATAATGGGTTGGGTTAGGTGGGTCATATTTATAATTCACGGGTTGGATTGGGTTGCAGATTCACTAGATAAACTCACAGACCAGACCCAACCCATAAATAAATTATGAATTATTTAGTTAGTTTGATTTATTTTGCAATTTTGAATATAAATACTAAATTAATTGCATATTTAGTAGATATTATCTTTGTTATTATAGCATATTGCAGCTAAAAAAATTATATAATTATATTATTAAGTATTTTTAATTTACTAGTTGTCTTTTTTATTAGAAAATTTAATTTTTCAATGATGATGATGAGAAATTTAATTTTAATAATGTCATTGGAATATATTTTTAGTTTGTGAAAATTATTGTATAATTAAGCTTTTAAGTATATTTAATTTTTTTAGTAAGCCTTTCAAACAATTGCATTTTATTTTAAAACATTTTTATTATTTTCATTTATTTGATCGCAGATTTACATTTAACCCATACCCAACCCAATCCAACCCGTTTATAACCCACGGGTTGACACATTTAATGGGTTGAGTTGGGTCAAAAAAATCATTGACCCGCACATACGGGTTAGGTACTTTAAATCAGTAAACTTGAACCAACCCGACCCACGTGCAACCCTAGCCAGCAAGCTTCAGTATCATGTCCAATGTCTCTATGGAACTCGCAGTACCTGCTCCTGTCCTTATTTCCTATGGTATCCTCTTTCAACTTCCTTGGGAAGTTCAACTGTACTTTGTTACCTTGCTCCATTATCTGCGCTTGTATTTCAGCACATGATTTGTTGAGGGGGGTGAACTTCCTTTCTTTGGTAAACTTGGTCTCTCTATGATAGGGAGCTTTTACTGGGTAACTAGCTTTTGGGTGCCTGATGAGCCACCTTCGCCTTGTTGTAAGGGAGTGTCGCCCTTCCACCGTATCTATCACTTCAGGGTGAGATTTTTTATTGTGCGAGGTAGGCTTCATCAAGCTTTGTATATTTATGAGCTTGGATCATTAGCTTTGCAAAAGATAGAGGAGTGTCAATGCTTATACTTTCAAAGAGCTTATTATACTTAGAGTTCTTCGCCATGGCGCTAATGGCGAACTCCACTTGCATTACCAGTCTTTGAAATTTCGCTACATATTGCCTAAGCGATTCTCCTTCTTCCCGCTTCAGATCAATGAGGTCAGATGAAATTTTCCTCAAAGGGACATAACTGAGGTCGAAATAATGTTAATAGTTGAGAAAAAGATTGGATGGAGCCAGTTTTTAGTGTTTGATACCACTCTTGGGCAGCGCCTTTGAGCGTAACTGGGAAGACTTTGCATATGAAGTCTTTCAAACTAGTTTACAAATATATAAGTGTTCTGAATGCTACCAGCTGAGTACGAGGATCGATACTGTCTCATAAGTTTAGAAAACTGGGATCTTGAACCTGGGCGGGAAAGCTGAGCTCAATATGTTCACAGATAGGGGCGAATCGTCTCTAAGTCTAAAGTTTCCAATCTCATCGTGCTTCTTACTGATGGGAGCGGGTATAAAGCGGAAACAACCCTTATCGAAACCATATGAGGCAAACTAAAAACATTATCGAACAAATCAATAAACTGACCTCTTGAAGCGCAGAATCGCTCATTGGTCTTCTTTCCAGATATCTTGGAGTCACCCACGATCTTCTGCAGTAATCCCTAACTATCTCTCTTTAGGAACTCTCTGAGTGGCAGAGAATAGAATAACATGCGTATTATTTATTCTTAGGGTTTTGCAATCTTATATTAAAAAACCTCTCTTCGATAGGAAGATATTTTTTAATATAAAATAAATTAAATAAAAAATTATTTAATTAAAATAATTATCAATTATTTTAAAACTAAATAATTTATCTATTATTTAATACACCCTTATCTTTCCAATTAATTAGGGCACTACAGGGACCGCAGGAATAAAATAAATCAGGCTACTAATTATAATAAGAACCTATGTAGACCAACATATTCTTATTATAATTAATCATGAATTATTCCACTAAAAACTCATGACTGAACTCCTTATTTATTGTACAATTCCACAACATAATAAAATAATGTTCCCCACGTTAAGATTACAGATGCTGTCATTTAAATAACTTACTGACAATTTATTTAAATCACAATATAACTTTAAGATTGTCGTTCAACTTATTTCATGTGTCGGATTCAATATCCACCTGCAGGGTTTACACTATGAAACCTTATAAGCTTACTTAAAGTGCATCATCAATCTCTAAACCGAGACATGGATTCTATCATTAATTAATATTTCACAAACACAAAATATCTTTGCCCGATTCACCGAGAATATTATTCCAATAATGAAACTCACCCTTTAATGAATCAAAGCACAAGACAATCAATGTTTGCTCATATTAAAATAAATCAAGATTAAGAACAATAAACATTATTTCTAATGTCCTAGAGAATATGTTTAACAGTCAGTACTAAACATCCATTCTCTACTTGGTCCAATTAAATACATACAAAATGTACTAACCACAATTATTGTTCATATGCTAATAACATATATTTAATGCAAATTTCCAATTAAATACAAAGAAATAATTGTCAATAGAAAATCATTCATAGCTATACTATTACATATGCATGGTTAATAGTATATCTCTATCAATCTCCCACTTAGACTCATAACCATGCTTCTATAACTTTAACTCCCATTCCTTCTACATGACTGTCAAAAGTCTTTGCTGGTAAGCCTTTTGTAAAAGGATCTGCCAGGTTGTTTTCCGATGCAATCTTTGTCACTACCACATCTCCCCTTTGAACTATGTCTCGTATCAAATGATACTTCCTCTCAATGTGTTTTGCCCTTTTATGGCTCCGTGGCTCCTTCGAGTTTGCAACTGCCCCACTATTATCACAATAAAGTGTAATAGGCAATTGCACTGAAGAAACTACGCCTAGATCCATAAGGAAGTTCTTAAGCCATACAGCTTCCTTTGCAGCTTCAGAAGCTGCCACATATTCAGCTTCCATGGTGGAGTCAGCAACACAAGTTTGCTTAATACTCCTCCAACTTATGGCTCCACCTCCCAAGACAAAAACATTACCAGAGGTTGACTTCCGAGAGTCCTTATCAGTCTGAAAATCCGAATCTGTATACCCAATGGGTACAAGATCGTCAGATTGATAAACTAACATATAATCCCTAGTCCTTTTCAAGTACTTGATTATATGCTTGACTGCAGTCCAGTGTTCTCGCCCAGGATTAGATTGAAATCTGCTAACCATGCCAACAGCAAAACAGATATCAGGTCTGGTACACAACATTGCATACATAAGGCTTCCAACTGCAGAAGCATATGGAACTGCCTTCATGTTCTCTATCTCCTCAGGTGTCTTAGGACATTGGTCCTTAGATAGAGTGATTCCATGTCTGAAGGGAAGAAAACCCTTCTTGGAATCCTGCATGCTGAAACGAGCAAGAATGGTATCAATATAAAGTGCTTGAGATAAGCCAATCATCCTTTTCTTGCGATCTCGCATAAGCTTAATCCCAAGAATATGAGCAGCCTCTCCCAAATCCTTCATATCAAAACGTTGGGATAGCCAATCTTTGACAGAATTCAACATACCTACACAATTCCCTATAAGCAGAATATCATCCACATATAGTACCAGAAAAACAACCTTACTACCATTCCATTTCTTATACACACAAGACTCATCATGACACTGATCAAAGCCAAAACTTTTAATCGCCTGGTCAAAACAAGTATTCCATGACCTAGATGCTTGTTTAAGCCCATAAATGGACCTATTCAATTTGCAAAGCAAATTTTCTTGTCCATTGTTTATGAAACCTTCTGGTTGCTTCATATAGATGCATTCATCAAGACTTCCATTTAGGAAAGCTGTCTTGACATCCATTTGCCAAATCTCATAATCATAATGAGCTGCAATGGATAGAAGAGTTCTAATAGACTTTAGCATGGCTACCGGCGAAAAAGTTTCCTCATAATCGATCCCTTCTTTCTGAGTAAACCCTTTCGCAACAAGCCTTGCCTTATAAGTTTGCACTTTACCGTCTATACCCCTCTTTTTCTTATAGATCCACTTGCATCCGATGGGTTTAACCCCTTCAGGTGGTTCTACAAGTTCCCAGACTTGATTAGAGTACATGGACTCCATCTCAGATTTCATAGCTACAAGCCACTTATCAGCATCTTTATCTTGTAGTGCTTCATCGTAACAGACAGGTTCAATATTCACTTCTTCAGGGATTCTATCAAAAGCTTCTCCCAAAAGTGTATATCGAACCGGTGGTCGTCTAATTCTCCCACTACGACGAAATACTACAGGTTCTGCAATCACACCTTCGTCTTGCTGTGGCTGTAAAGCCGGCAAGTCCATGACTGGTGGGACTACATCTTGATCATGTTTTGGAACTTCAACATGTCTGTCATCACCAGGAGGCAATGAAATGTTAGAAGCCCCAACATTGTGCTCCTGTATATTTGGATCAACAGCTGCCACTTCAGTTTCTACATAACTCCCACTACTTTCAGGTGGTAGTGAAATGTTAGGTACTGAATATTCAGGCTGATGTTGATTTACTGGTCGACTAACATTTCTTCCACTACGACTAAGCAATGGAATGTCAGCTCCAACCATTGATGGTTTAGGTTGTTGTTCTAATGGAAAGGTTCTAGTTGGTATATTTTCTCCTCTCAATTCATACAAGGCTAATTGACTTTTAGGAATATGGTTTTTAATATAGTCTTCCTCAAGATAATGTGCATTGGTGCTAACAATGACCGTTTTATCTTGAGAACTATAAAATAAATCACCTTTCGTTCCTCTAGGATATCCAATAAAGAATCATAAGTCTGTTTTTGATTCCAACTTATCTGCTTTCCCTTTCAGCACATGGGCTGGACAACCCCACATCCGAACATGTCTTAGACTTGGCTTTCGCCCAGTCCACAGTTCTGTAGGAGTTTTAGGTACTGACTTAGATGGAACCAAATTCAGAATATATGTTGTTGTTTCTATGGCATACCCCCAAAACGAAATGGGCAAATCTGAATAACTCATCATTGATCTAACCATATCCATAAGCGTCCTATTTCTTCTTTCTGCTACACCATTATGTTGTAGCATACCAGGTGTAGACAACTGTGAAGTAATTCCTTATTCTGATAAATAAGTAATGAATTCTCTAGAGAGGTATTCGCCACCACGGTCAGACCGTAACGACTTGATATATTTTCCATGTCGTTTCTCCATTTCTGCCTTGAACTCTTTGAATTTCTCAAAGCATTCAGACTTACGGCGCAACAGGTAAATGTATCCATATCTTGAGTAATCATCTGTGAAAGTCACAAAATACTCAAAACCACCCCTAGCTTGGACACTCATTGGACCACACAAATCAGAATGAATTAATTCAAGTACATCATTAGTTCTATTACCCTTTATAGGAAAAGGCCTCTTAGTCATTTTACCTTCTAAACAAGATTCACAGGTTGGCAGTGCCTCCACTTTCAATGAACTCAATGGTCCATCCTTGACCAACCTAGAAATCCTATCTAAATTAATATGACCAAGCCTTAAATGCCACAAATAGGTATGACTAAATTCAATAGGACGTTTTCTTTTCAATGGAACAATGACATCAATGTTATTAACTTCAGAATTAGGAATTTGCAGTTCAGGTGAAACTTTGAGAATAAAAGGATCATCAATCATTGAGCCAAAACTTATCATTTGTTTTCTAAATTTAGTAACGATGGAATCATCATAAAATTCATTAAAACAAACCGAATATCCATTCTTGCTCAAACTAGAAACTGAAATTAAATTCCTTCTAATTGAAGGTACATATAAAACATCCTTCAAAAACAATGTTCTATTATTCTCAAAATTCAAAGAAACATTTCCTATAGCTATAACTGCAACTTCTGTGCCATCTCCCAGAAAAATGCTTACATCTCCTTTATTTAGCTGACGAGTTACCTGAAACCCCTGCAATGAATTGCAGACATGATTAGTGGCTCCAGAATCTACACACCATTGGAGTGTAGTCAACACCGCTAAACAAGTTTCAACTATCAGCATATAAAACAGAGACATACCTTGCTTCTTCTTGGCTAACCATGTTGGACATTGTGACTTCCAGTGCCCAGGTTGCTTGCAGTGAAAACACTTACCCTTAGGCTTTTTCACAGCAACACTTGCACTAGTAGATGCACCACTTGTTTTAGGCTAAGCCTTGTGAGCATTTTTCTTCTTCTTACCCTTGTTCTGGGCAGAAGAAGAACCTCGCTCAACATTAAGCACAACAGGTGCAGCTCCTTGCTTAATGATAGTCTCAGCAGCCACCAGCTCATTCAGCAACTTAGACAGCGTGAAATCCATCTTATTCATGTTATAGTTCAAACGAAACTGCTGAAAACTGGCTGGCAAAGTGTTCAAGATCATTTCTATCTGTGTAGCATTGTCAACCTCAGCACCAAGAACCTCCATATCATTCAGAAGACTCATCATCTTCAAGACATGAGTTCTAACTGGAGTTCCCTCCTCCATTTTGGAAGTAAGAATCTCCCTCAGTGCATTTTGCCTTGCTGCACTAGTTTGATCTCCAAACATCTCCTTGAGATTTTCGAGCATGTCAAAAGCTGTGTCTATCTTCTGATGCTGATGTTGCAAAACATTTGACACATAAGCCAAAATGTAGCATCGCGCCATCTCATCAGCTTTAACCCATTTCTGGTAAGCTCTGGCGACCTCCTCAGAGGCACCCTCACCGGGTTTTTCAGGACAAACTTCAGTAAGCACAAACTTATAATCCTCAGCAATAAGCAAAATGTCCAAATTCCTCTTCCAGTCAACATAGTTTGGACCCTCAAGTTTGTTTTGGGTTAAGATGTTTGCAAGGGGACTGAATGATGCCATTTCTATATCATGCATTAAACAAAAATAGCATATCAATAATAAACATTGAATAAATCAAAATTGCAAATATACAACATTGATATCACAATTCAAAAGAAAAATACACATTCACAACATTCATGAATAGCAACCTCGATGGGAGAATTCAACCAATCACATGTTTTGCATATTATAATTAGATAAGACCGGCACATACTACTCGATGGGAGATAACATGCCTCTTAAATTAACATTAATGTGTGAGAAAATATTACATCTGATTCATGTCACTAATTAATTTACTCAGATGGAGAGTTAAATCAATACAGACAAATTAGACTAGTTCAGTAATTATATTAAAACATGACATCTTCCGATGGGGAAGAAATGCAAATAATTACAACTAGAAAGTAATAAAAAACCACTCACAAATTAATTCATATAATTAAAATAAATTAATTATAATCAAAATTGCAAAATAATATATTTTTAAGACAATTTTGCAAATAAAATTAACATTTTTGGTTGAAAATGTTAAAAATTTAGTGTTCTGGTCTATTTATGCAAAAAATTAAAAAATTCTGGGTTTATCTTGCAAAAACAGAAAAATTCTGGGCCATTTCGCAAATTTCAGAACTTGTTTGGACTATTTTGCATAAAACAGAAACTATTGGGCCAAAATTGCAAAAATCGAAAATAGTCTAGGCAATTTTAATAAAACTAGAAATAATCAGGGTCACTTTATGATTTAAATAACTCCAGGAGGCCAAAACGGAATAACTGATACTTTCTGGGTCAAAATTTAAAAAATTAAAGTCGAGGGGTTAAAATATAATAAACTGAAAGATTCAGCAAAAAAATAAAAACTTAAAGATCAGGGGTCAAAAATATAAAATTTAATTTAATTGAGGGACCAGACGGGAATTTTGGCAAGCAGCAGCTTCTTCTTCACGAAGAAGCCCTAGCCGCCGCTGCCCCTTTTCCCTTCAACCTCCATTAACGCCTATGCTCGAGCTCACGCCGCCACCGGCTCCCCGTCCGGATGCAGCAAGCTCGCTGACGAGCTTGAGTTTCGGAAAACAAAAATCAAAACAAAAACACAAAATTTTATCTTTTCTTGCCCCTCTACTGATCTTCAAAACAAAAACCAAAAAAAAACAAAATTTTTACTTTTTCGTCTTTTCTTGCCCCTCTCTTGTTCATCGAAACAAAACCCAATATATATAATCCACAGGCAGTCTATAATCCAATAGATACCTATGTAAATCAACAATCCAATTTAGTAAATTCATCACCTGAATCACCAACAGCTTCAGCTATAACAGAAAATATAAATGAAATTAATAGAGAACTAAATATGCTTTGTAAAGAGGACATTGATAAAGGCTTAATAAAAGAAATAACAAAAACTAAAAATTTGATGAAATTAAATAAAATATTAAAAACTCATACTTTTGAAGATTTAAAGGAAGAATATTTAAATTATACAATCAATACTCAAGCTAGAATAAAATTCTTTGATTGGTTTGACTTAATTAAAGATCATAATTCCACTAAAAGTTTAAACCCAATAACGGTTAGAGATAAAAGACCAGAATGGATTGTAAATGATAGAACAATACAAAGTGATTTTCCACCTAAAACAATTAGTAAATTAAAATATCAAGACAATGAAATTGTTTGTGCTCCATATAAAATTGCTAGAGATAATGATACAGATAAAAAAATAATTGAACAAAATAATTTTAGTAATGCAAGCTTAATTTGCTTAAATAAGCAATTAAAAAGAATAGAACACTTCTTGGAAGATAAACCTGTTGTAAATCATAATGTAAAGGGTAAAGAAACCATAAAATCTCATATTTTTAAACCATATCAAATTTCTAAATCTAGTCAAAATGAATTTGTCAATACACTTAAAACACAGCTTAGTAAATTAGAAATACATTCAGATACTACTCAACAAGTAGCACCCGAGACCCCTCAAGCCTCTAGAAATATAAACATTATAGAAGAAAATTCTAATTCTGAAGTCAGTGAACCTGACTCCGAAGATGTTAAACAATTTGAGATAAATCCTATATCACATAATGACATAGTAAATATTTCACATAGAGAATTAGTAAATAGAGCACCAGACTTAGGATTAATTGATAAACCTAATTCTATATCTCAATTTAAATATAATGCAACTACAATATATGAATGGAATATAGATGGACTTTCTGAATATAATATATTAAGTATATTACAACAAATGACAATGGCAGCTAATGCCTATAAAACTCAGTCAATTATATCAGATAAAGCTATAGCAGAAATTATTATAGCAGGATTTACAGGTCAACTTAAAGGTTGGTGGGATTATCACCTTACTGACCAACAACATTTAGAAATCTTAAATTCAGTCCAAGTAAATGATGAAGGAGATCCAATATATGATGAAAATGGTGAGCTAATTCAGGATGCAGTGTCAACCTTAATTCTCACTATTTCATTACATTTTATAAGAGATCCGTCACATTTAAAAGATAAAAATACAGAATTATTAAGTAATTTAAAATGTAAAAAATTAAGTGATTTTCAAAATTATAAAACTACTTTTCTTACACGATTAATGTTAAGAGAAGATTCCAACCAAGCCTTCTGGAAAGAGAAGTTCTTAGCGAGACTACCTTTTTTCTTGGGCGAAAAGGTTAGGAATTATATAAAACAACAATTTGGTAACCCTATACCTTATAATAAATTAACATATGGACAGTTAAATAGTATAATTCAAAAAGAAGGATTACAAATTTGTCATGACTTAAAACTTCAAAGAACTTTAAAATATGAAATGCATAAAACTAAACAAGAATTAGGATCATTTTGTAAACAATTTGATTATGGAATAACATCTACTCAGCACTGTATAGGACAGTGTTCTAAATCCACTAAACCTAAAAAACACTATAGAAATAAGTATTATAGAAATACATACAAGACTAAACCAAGTCAAGATAAATATTATCAAAAAGAAAAATCTAAACCTTATAAGAAGCATAAAAGAAAGCAACCATATAAACATTCAAGTAAAACTTCTTATAAAGATTTAATTTGTTATAATTGTGGTAAAAAAGGACACACTTCAAAATTTTGTAAATTCAATAAAAGATTACATGAATTAAATCTTGAAGAAGAAGTATTAAATAAAATTCATGAACTATATCTCGATTCAGATACCTCAGAATCTGAGATTATAGAGAGTGAACATCAAATTGATGAACTAGGAACAACAACTAGTTCTTCAGAAAAATCTATAAATATGCTCACTAAAGATCAAAGTACATTATTAGAAGTAGTAAACAATATTACTGATAATGAGACTAAAGCACAACTTCTTAAAAAATTAATAAAGAGTTTTGAGGAAGAAAAGGAAGTAAAAGAGATAACTCCTAAACTCCAGCCTAATACATATGATTTAACTACTATATTAAATAAAAATAAAAATAAGAAAATTGACATGGAGATTTCTAATAAAGAATTACACAAAGAAATTAAAACTCTAAAGCATGAAGTAAATGAATTAAAGATACAATCTCAACTAAATGCAAAGAAAATAAAATTATTAGAATCTCAACTTATATCTAGTTCTTCTTCTGAAGAACCAGAGAATGATGAAATAAATTATTTAGATGATGAAGAAGTAGTACACCCTAATTTTCTATTCCTTTTACAAGAAATTACTTCACGAAAATATTTAGTAAAAATAAACATTAAAATAGCACCTGATTTTATCATAGATGCAATAGCATTGTTTGATATAGGCGCAGATTTAAATTGTATCAAATCTGATATAGTACCTAAAAGATATTGGTCAGATACTAAAGAAAAATTAAGTACAGCAAATAAATCTAAATTAGAAATCGTAGGTAAAGCAGAAGCATTAATTGTAAACACAGATTTAGAAATAAAAAGAGTATTTTTACTTTCTCCTCAAATAAATTATATGGTAATTTTAGGAATACCTTTTATAAATTTAATCACACCATATTAAGTAAAAGAAGATTGTATTAAATTCAAAATAAGAAACAAAAAAGCTAGATTAGAATTTACAGAGAAACCTAAACGAAAAAACTTAAATTTGTTAAAAGCTCATTCTATAAGAACTTTAGAGATAAATTCTTTGATAAAATCTAAGGAAGAAGATTTAAAAGACTTAAAAAATAATATGTGTTTAAAAAGAATTAAAGAACAGTTAGACACAGATTTTAGTCAAAGTAAAATTCACAACTTAAAAGAATATATGGAAAGAAAACTATGTGCTGATCATCCAAATGCTTTTTGGAATCGTAAACAACATGTAGTTGATTTACCATACGAAGATAATTTTGATGAAAGAACTATTAAAACTAAAGCTAGACCAATTCAGATGAATCCTGAATTGATTGAACACTATAAAAAGGAAATTAAAGATTTAGAAAATAAAAAATTAATAAGTAAATCAAGAAGCCCATGGTCTTGTGCGGCTTTCTATGTTAATAAAAATGCTGAAATAGAACGAGGAGTTCCAAGATTAGTAATAAACTATAAACCCTTAAATGCAGCATTAAAATGGATAAGATATCCAATTCCCAATAAAAAAGATCTTTTAAAGAAATTGTATAATGCTAATATTTTTAGTAAATTTGATATGAAATAAGGATATTGGCAAATTCAAATTGCCCCTAAAGATAGATATAAAACAGCATTTACAGTTCCTTTCGGTCAATACGAATGGAATGTAATGCCATTTGGATTAAAAAATGCACCTTCAAAATTCCAAAGAATAATGAATGACATTTTTTATCCATATTCAAAACTTTCCAACAAAAAGGAAAGGACCGTTTTACAACAATTCTGAATCTTATTAAAGAAATAAAATTTATTAACGAAATAAAATTTAATTTTAACAGTATGTTGATTCTGAAGTAAATGCTACGATGAATGAATTTATAATTAGTTTATAACAAGCAAAGCAATATTTCTGATGTGGAAGATCAGACTAAGCTGCATCCACAGAGCATACTTATAAACAACACACAACACAACAAAGTTTAATTTTAATATGGTTTAGGGTTCCTGCAACCTTAACCTGGGATCCCCAGAGTTAAGTCAGAGTGAGGAGGGAGAAGAGAATAGTGCCGTCAACACGGGCTTTAGATCGTAGCAATTTAAAACATATAACTTTTATTTAATTACAAAATATAAATACAATATATGAAATATCATTTAAACTTACAAAGGTTTTAATTTAGACTTCCAACAGAATCGCTTACAATGAATGGGGATAGAGAGAGAAAAGGATATTTAAGAGAGGGAGAGACGTATGGTTTATACTGATGCTTACAACTCTTTCCACTTATGCCTTCACAAGGGGAGAGGCTCCCTTAAAATAGAAAATAAAGAATCTTTACTGTGGACTTTTACTATTGATGAACAGTACCTTGTCTGCCATCGAATCTTTACTGTTGACTTTTTACTGTAGATGAACAGTGCTCTGTCTGCCATCGAATCTTGACCTTTACTGTTGAAATAGTAATCTGGCTTCTACTGTATGACTTATGCACTTTTAGTCACATCATATAAGTTACGATTAATAACATCTCATGACTGTATGGCTCTTTACAGAATCAATAATTAAACGTGTAAGCATATATAGCATTATACTTTCATGATCTTACCTGATGTTCTTTATGTTGTATGAATTCTGCAACTTTGATTAAACTCAGTGAATATCACAATGAATAAAGAAACATAGAAACATATAAGCACATACATATGTAGAAATAAACATGTACTTACATATGGAATGTAAGCACACGTATCATGATATTTTCATTTTACCTTGATGATCTTTCTTGCTGTATAGTATACTGTATGATTCATGCAATGTTATGTCAAGATATCTGTATGGCTCCATAAGGTTATAGTGAAACCGAAGTGATAAGAAAAACTGTATGAAACTAGATGAAACTGTATGCTATAGGCCCCGAACCGGATTCGCCTATGCCAATATTGTCCGTTTTGGTGCCCCTAACCGGATTTGCACCGCACGGTTTAATCATATCCACTCAACAGCCTGTAGCCGGAGTTCCAAACTGTATGGGGCGCAGATCTGCTATTCTATGTCGCGACATAGCCTTATCTACATGGTTTCTACCTAACCTCAATGGAGCTTAAGATTAGCATGTCAACAATGTAACACAATGGCACATAAATGGTTTCACAACGTCATAGTTCATCATATTGATTTGATTTCACATCATATAAATGCTTACATGTTGTTTTAATCCATGTTCTTATGTTATATTTTTGTTTTACAATGATTGGATGCATGCATGTTGAGCAAAGGAATGTAATTGTATAGAAAACGAAGTCCAAAATGCATGAAAACACAAGTCGCGAGCGCGCAGGGCAAAGTCGCGAGCGCGAGATGCTTCCCAGAGAGAAGTCGCGAGCGCGTCTTCAAACCTCGCGAGCGCGAGAAGTGCAATCGAGAGTCAGAGAGGTTTCTGGCTTAAGTCGCGACCGCGCAGCACAAGTCGCGAGCGCGAGATGAAGTTGCGAGCGCGCTTGTGGAGTTTGCGAGCGCGAAATGCGCAAACTGAGAGTCAGAGAGCTTCTGGCCGAAGTCGCAACCGCGCATGTGAAAGTCGCGAGCGCGAGATGCTTTCCAGACCGCGCGAGCGCGCGACGTATTTCCAGATTGTGCAGTCTGTGTTCTTTTGGCCATAACTCTCAATATACAACTCAAATTGAGTGATTCAAAAACCCATGTAAAGCTAACACATAGAGGAACAAATAACTCTTCTATGACACTTCCTAATTCCATCATTAAATAGGGAAAAAATCATGGTGAAGTTACTGGTTACTTTTCCAGCAAAACCTGTTTCAGTAAAAACTCAATCTCTACTTCATTTATTCATTTCATCTCATGCTTTTCCACCATTTTCAGTCATCTTTCTCAACATTAAACCACATATCTCCTCATTTCAACACATCAGACAAATTATCATGCAAGGAAATGAATTAAACTAAAAGAGATAGCACACCTTCACGCCAAAAAGCTTAAGCTCTTCTTTTTAGCTTCCTTTTTCTTCTACCTTTGAGCTCACCTCTCCTATACATAAAAACTCTTATGAATACTCTAAAAATATCACCAAATGATTCAAGTATGGAAGTCAAGAAGGTTTACTTACTTGGATAGAATAGAAGTTGAATTAATGCTTGAATCCCATTAAAATCTTCACTACCATTAAACGTGATGGAGATAGGAAAGTGGATGAAGGAGATGAAGATGATGAAGGAGATGAAGAAGATAAAGATGAAACATGTAGTGGAATGGAAGTCTCGGGAATACTCCAAAAATATCATGATTTTGTGTGTAAAATTACCAAATGGTCCCTCAAGTGTCACTATGTCACAACTTAATACCTAAGCTTTCTCTTTTAGTGCAAGTAAGTCCTAATCCTTATACTTTGATCTTTTTGTTTCCTTCAAGTAAGTCCACTTCTTTTCCTTATTTCAGTTACATCCCATTCTACCCCACTCTGGACTCTAATGGCTCAAACCGGGTTTTGAGTCAGCCCGACTCGACTCTAAGCAACGACTCGATTCAATAGAAAAATGGGACGTTACATTATGACTGGTTTTAGAGGATGATTTACTAGATGATGGATTTACTGGAGGATCTGAACTGGTAGAAAGTTGTTGGAACATTTCTTGATAGATCAGTTTATATTCCTCAGGGGTTTTAGCTGCGGCTAACCGGGCTTGACATTGGGCTTTCTGGATACCAAATGTAGGGTGATCCGGAATAGCTAATGTACTGGCATAGGTTAATTGGGTTTTAGAAGAACTGGCTAATTTAGTTTGGATCCATTGACGGATCTTTAATTCAGTAGTGGAATTCTTGAAAGATCCCCACCATTTAATTTTATGTCTTTTTACTAACATAGGAATCTGAGTTCCTGGGATATACTGATAGTCAAAATACCATTGATATACCCAAGGTGTGAAGAAGGTCATACAGTAATACATTAAAGATGGGATATGGACTTCTCCAGGATTGGGTTTATAATGGGCTTTAAAATAGTTATATAAAGAAATGATCTCAGAAGGAATAATGTCCTCAGAGAGACCTTTAAATTGCCACTAGCGTTTAAACCAATTAGGGATTTTTAGATCAGTACGTATATGTTGATCAAAATATACCAACCATGAATGGGTGGTAGTTGGATTTTGAATACAAAAAACTTTTTCCCAAGCATCTTTGTAATCAAAATAATTATACGTACTATTGTTTTTATACAAAGCTTTAAATCTTACTGGAGTATATAAAGAAGATACGGGCCAATCCTTAGGATGGATGACGCGTTTTATTTGAATAGAAGAATATGAAATTACAGCTTTATTTTTTGTATCAAAAGTATGTTTAATTTTTACTGAACCAGTATCAACTAAAATATTATGGTAATATTCCTGAGGTTTTGAAGGATCAGTGGGAACAAAATACCAATCCTCAGGATAATACTGTTTTATAATTTGCCAAGGATTAATATGGTTATATCCATCCTCGACTTCTATTTCAAAATCATAAAGAGGTTTAGGAAACCATTTATGTATACTAGTATTAGATTGGATTTTTGGCAAATCCACAGCCATTAACGGATTTGATGAGTCTTTACTGTCTACCGTTTGAGACAGACTAGCCGTACCATAAGCGGATACGATCGCTTTAGGTTTAGAAGACATACCTGGATCTTCTGTAGAAGAAGATGCCATTGCTTGCAACGCCTTTACCACTTCTGGAGATTGAGTTAATTCCTCAATCCATTTTTTAAGGTCTTTTGAAGGGGTTTGTTTACTAAGGATTTTAATGGGCACTAAAATATCTTCTTTATATACTCCAGTAAGATTTAAAGCTTTGTATAAAAACAATAGTACGTATAATTATTTTGATTACAAAGATGCTTGGGAAAAAGTTTTTTGTATTCAAAATCCAACTACCACCCATTCATGGTTGGTATATTTTGATCAACATATACGTACTGATCTAAAAATCCCTAATTGGTTTAAACGCTGGTGGCAATTTAAAGGTCTCTCTGAGGACATTATTCCTTCTGAGATCATTTCTTTATATAACTATTTTAAAGCCCATTATAAACCCAATCCTGGAGAAGTCCATATCCCATCTTTAATGTATTACTGTATGACCTTCTTCACACCTTGGGTATATCAATGGTATTTTGACTATCAGTATATCCCAGGAACTCAGATTCCTATGTTAGTAAAAAGACATAAAATTAAATGGTGGGGATCTTTCAAGAATTCCACTACTGAATTAAAGATCCGTCAATGGATCCAAACTAAATTAGCCAGTTCTTCTAAAACCTAGTTAACCTATGCCAGTACATTAGCTATTCCGGATCACCCTACATTTGGTATCCAGAAAGCCCAATGTCAAGCCCGGTTAGCCGCAGCTAAAACCCCTGAGGAATATAAACTGATCTGTCAAGAAATGTTCCAACAACTTTCTACCAGTTCAGATCCTCCAGTAAATCCATCATCTAGTAAATCATCCTCTAAAACCAGTCATAAAGGAAAGACTAAAGTCATTTCCTCCTCATCCTCCACTGTCTCAATATCTTCTCTTGAAGATAGTGATGATGAAGCGTCGGTGATAAAAATCAAAAGTAAAGATGATAAAAGAAAAAAAGCCAGAAAGAGAAAAGAAAAAATAAAGCAAAAGGCAAAAAGAAACGAGAAAATAAAAAGAAGAGAAAAGAAAAAGAAGGATACATCATCGTCCTCATCTTATTCTGATTCCATATAAAACAGGCACAGGGAACCTTATTCCTTGATATTTATTTCAAACAGTAAAGGCCAAGCTACTATGTCAATAGTAGAAGCCAAGCTACTATGTTAACAGTAGAAGCCAGATTACTATTTCAATAGTAAAGGTCAAGATTTGATGGCAGACAGAGCACTGTTCATCTACAGTAAAAAGTCCACAGTAAAGATTCTTTATTTTCTATTTTAAGGGAGCCTCTCCCCTTGTGAAGGCATAAGTGGAAAGAGTTGTAAGCATCAGTATAAACCATACGTCTCTCCCTCTCTTAAATATCCTTTTCTCTCTCTATCCCCATTCATTGTAAGCGATTCTGTTGGAAGTCTAAATTAAAACCTTTGTAAGTTTAAATGATATTTCATATATTGTATTTATATTTTGTAATTAAATAAAAGTTATATGTTTTAAATTGCTACGATCTAAAGCCCGTGTTGACGGCACTATTCTCTTCTCCCTCCTCACTCTGACTTAACTCTGGGGATCCCAGGTTAAGATTGCAGGAACCCTAAACCATATTAAAATTAAACTTTGTTGTGTTGTGTGTTGTTTATAAGTATGCTCTGTGGATGCAGCTTAGTCTGATCTTCCACATCAGAAATATTGCTTTGCTTGTTATAAACTAATTATAAATTCATTCATCGTAGCATTTACTTCAGAATCAACATACTGTTAAAATTAAAGAAATAAGATTCAGAATCAACATAAATCTTAATGGAGTATATAAAGAAGATATATATATATTATATATATATATATATATATATATATATATATATATATATATATATATATATATTTTAATGCCCATTAAAAACCACAGTTTCAAAAACAAAGGTTGTATCAGGTACTGCACTTTTGTGCTGCTGTCCTTCAAAAACTCTTGAAGCTTTTGTGACCATGTACTAATCAAAACAGATTACAGATACACGATTGAAACATGACAAAATAGCCACCATCATACAGTTTCGTATGGCTCTGATACCAATTGATGGGAGCGAGTATAAAGCGGAAACAACTCTTATCGAAACCATATGAGGCAAACTAAAAACATTATCGAACAAATCAATAAACTGACCTCTTGAAGCGCAGAATCGCTCACCGGTCTTCTTTCCAGATATCTTGGAGTCACCCACGATCTTCTGCAGTAATCCCTAACTATCTCTCTTTAGGAACTCTCTGAGTGGCAGAGAATAGAATAACGTGCGTATTATTTATTCTTAGGGTTTTGCAATCTTATATTAAAAAATCTCTCTTCGATAGGAAGATATTTTTTAATATAAAATAAATTAAATAAAAAATTATTTAATTAAAATAATTATCAATTATTTTAAAACTAAATAATTTATCTATTATTTAATACACCCTTAACTTTCCAAATAATTAGGGCACTACAGGGACCGCAGGAATAAAATAAATCAGGCTACTAATTATAATAAGAACCTATGTAGACCAACATATTCTTATTATAATTAATCATGAATTATTCCACTAAAAACTCATGACTGAACTCCTTATTTATTTTACAATTCCACAATATAATAAAATAATGTTCCCCACGTTAAGATTACAGATGCTGTTATTTAAATAACTTACTGACAATTTATTTAAATCACAATATAACTTTAAGATTGTCGCTCAACTTATTTCATGTGTCGGATTCAATATCCACCTGCAGGGTTTACACTATGAAACCTTATAAGCTTACTTAAAGTGCATCATCAATCTCTAAACCGAGACATGGATTCTATCATTAATTAATATTTCACAAACACAAAATATCTTTACCCAATTCACCGAGAATATTATTCCAATAATGAAACTCACCCTTTAATGAATCAAAGCACAAGATAATCAATGTTTACTCATATTAAAATAAATCAAGATTAAGAACAATAAATATTATTTCTAATGTCCTAGAGAATATGTTTAACAGTCAGTACTAAACATCCATTCTCTACTTGGTCCAATTAAATACATACAAAATGTACTAACCACAATTATTGTTCATATGCTAATAACATTTATTTAATGCAAATTTCCAATTAAATACAAAGAAATAATTGTCAATAGAAAATCATTCATAACTATACTATTACATATGCATGGTTAATAGTATATCTCTATCACTTGCATTCTTTGAAAATCTCTAAAAATTTCTTTTATAAAATTGCAAAGATCGACGTTGTTTACTACATGTTGGATGAGCTCTATACTGTCTAGCATAAATGAGCTTTGGTGAGCCTCGGATTCTCCTTTCGACAGTTCGATCGAGAGATCATCCTGAGAAGGTATATGATTTTTTCGTCTCTCAAACATATTAAAGAGATGAGGATGTCTGTGATCGTCATAGGCACAATCGCCTTTTTAGCTCGGAACATGATGTTCGTTACCCTGCTGAGGTTTAGCTAGCAGGCATTCTAGCACAGTGGTGAACTGCGCATATGCTTGAGTTAGGACGGTCTCTACTTGCGGATTAGTCACTTGAGGAGGCGACATCAATGTTTGATCATTGAGTCTCTCTTGCTCATCTGCAATTTCCTCTAAGCCTGAGTTTCTTAATGAACCGTTAGACATAGTGAACAAGGAAATTTTGTCTTGGGTCTAAAAAATCATGAGTTGTGTTCTACGTCCACTATACCAATTGATAACCAAAAAAAATTCTACTCTTTGATTTGTTTACTAAGAACTTTTTGAGATGAAAGTATGTAAAATTGTTAAGAAAAGTGTCGTCCTTTGCTTTTCGTAGTAATTCTTTATATAGAGGAAGGAGAGGTGGGATAGTGAAGAGAATCTCTCCATTACTAATCCCTAGAATACCTCTCTTTAGCTGAGGATTTTAGAAATAGTGGATAAGCGGTTATAAGATGTGATTTTATAGGATTTTAATTAGATTTATATTTGTACTTGAATATTGAATTATATGTCAGGTTTATTATATTTTATTATCAAAGAGGAAGATCATCAATCCATACCTATTCAATAATAGAAGAGAGAGCATATTTAGCTAACTCATGAGCTAATTTATTACAATTTTTACTAGCAAAAGAGCATTGAAAGAAAGAAAAAAAATATAAAGAAAGAGGGTATCTGCAGAATTTGTGTGCCAAACTCAGTTGATGGAGCTTCCCCACTTCTCACATAGTTTACATGCACTTGGCAATTTGATTCAATTATGATTCGAGAAAAACCAAGATCAACAACTCGGTTAATAGCAAACATAATGATAGATGCTTCAGATTTTTTAGGAGACAATAAAAGGTTGATCTATCAATTATTGCTGCCGTTACTTCCTCTCTATAATTGCGAGTCAAAAGCCATAGCCACAAGCAGCCCTTGTCTGAACGGCTGCATCAGGATTGACTTTAATCAGATCATCACAAGGGGCTTTCCATCAACGCACAACAACATTAAGTTGACATTTTGTTACAGGGCAAAGACGGAGAATTGTTTTCATTTTATTTTTACTTTATTGGAATTCTGAGACCAACAAGACAACAGGGCTAGATACCTGCAAAATTGATATTTTTCGATGCTGAAAAATCATTCAATTCCTTGCTCCCCAAAAAGCTCACATAGCCATAAAGAGAAGAGCCAGTTGCTCATCCACCATATTAAGAGAGTCGTCTTTCAGCCAGCTACTTAAACAAAGAAAAGTTTCATTGAAGGTTAATCGTAACGGACATAATTGCCAAACCAGTTTTGCAAAAGACAATGAAGCAAAACATGAAGGCATTTTCAGGTGCTTCACCACAATTGAAATAGATTGGGTCGACTTCCACTTCTCTTCTCCTAAGATTAAGTTTTGTTAATAGACAATCATAGTGTGCTCAGTTAATAAAATGCTTTGCTTTTGGATAAACCTGATGTTTTTAGACCTTTTTTCAAAAGGGGGTTTCCGTATTTTAAGAGAGACTAACTTCATTAATCTCCATTTTCGAGCTAATAGCTAATAGATAAGTTGTTTTAATCGAAAATAATCCATTCATAATAATTATATAACAGAAATTGAATTGATATTATCAATAAATATTTGACTTCCTACTACCACCACTGCTACTTAATCTCCATTTTCAAACTAAGTGCTAACAGTTAAGCTGTTGTAATAAAAAATAATCCATTTATAATAACTACAAAACAAAAATTGAATTGATATTGGCCATCAATCTTTAACTATTAATATTATTATTATAATAATAATTATTGTTATTATTATTATTATTTTGTCAGAGATATAACAATACAAGATATATTTTATTATTAAACAGATTATGATTATAATTATAATTGTCAATCATATATTATCAAATTGGTTTTGATCAATTTAATAGAGTGAACCTTGTAATAAATAAAAAAATTATAATTACAACCACAATTACGAAAGGGTAGGACATAACGGATATACTATAAAATTAGCGCTTACATCACATCCTATACAGTGTCGGTGTAAGAAGCTTTAAAAAATGGTAAATCTGTAATATACTACAAAATCCATAGGCAGAGTTATAATAAACCTATGATCTTTCCCCCTGAAAAAGATTATACTATTGCAATCTATTATTTTCCCGCGGCTTTGAACGCGGCATTAAATTTGGCTTTTCGCTTTCATTGCCCTCTCTGGCCTTTTTTTTTAGTATAAACAATATTTTTAAAAGAAAAACTATAAAAAGAAAAAAAAAAAAAAAAGAAACAGAAACATTTTGTTTGTTTTGCCATATAGCAAACACAGCAGCGTGATCCCATTGAGTCTCTCAAAAGCGCAATTTGTTTTTATTTTTATTTTGTCCCAATTTCTTTCATTCACTCACTCACTAACTCTCCACAGAAATCCAACTCGTGACTTTCAATTTTCAATTCCCCATCTCATAGTCACTCTCATTCTCTCTTCCATTCATTAGCACTCTCTGTTAGATCTCTCTCCATCGACGGAGCACAAGTAGGAATTTGACATGGAATTGAAGAGGAACTGCGAGAAAGGGAAAGGGAAAGGGAAAGGGAGTGTCAGAAAGACATAATGAGGTTTTATATTTCCACGACGGGGATTAAGAAAGTAACTATCTCTAACTCCGGCGGAAGCGGCGGGGGAAAGGGATCAACAGTGGCGGCGAGTCGGAGGTTTTTTAGCCGGACAGTTTTGCCGGTGGTGCTGTTGCTTGGCATTATTTTGCCCTTTCTTTTTGTCAGAATCGCGTTTTTGGTCCTCGAATCTGCGGCTGCTTGCAATTCTTCATTTGGTAAATTTAATTAATTAATTAATTAATTATTTGATTGATTGATTTTTCTTTTAATTTTTGGGAATTAAAAACAGTTTATACTCTTGCTTGGAAGGGTTGAACCTTGTGCTTTGATGGTTGTACATTTGCGTGTCTCGATATTGTGGCTTCTCTTCTCCTTTCCCTATCGAATTCAATTTTCTATTTACTTCATTACTTGGTGTCTGCAGACTGTATGGGATGGAGGTTTTTCGGCGGGAGTGATACATCTCTGGTGAGTACTTTCTTAATGACGACATTACCCTTGCGATTTTCTAATATTTGCGTTTATTTTTGTGCTCCAACAAAGGGTATCGTGTAAAATTTGAAATGCTGCGCCCACGTTCTTTTAACCAGAATGGTAAATTGGTAATAATCGATGGACTGCCACGTCCACATCTCCACCTCCCAGAATGAATTATTTTTCATTAATTTTTGTAATTCTTCTCTTCAAAAAAATTGATCTTTTCTTAGATTATTGTTTTTTTTTTTTTTAATTTTTAAATTTTAACGTTACTTGATTTATAGGGCTGGTTTAGTGAACCATCGATTTTGTTTACTGAATCGATAGTTTTCAACTAAACAAGTTTACTGAAATCGGCTTGAGTCTATCTATTTCAGGTCAATTCTGGTTTCAGCGGATTTCGATTCGATTCAAATCTTTTTTTCATTATTATTATTTTTTTATGCATCACAGATTTGTAGGTCAGTGGTGCAAAATACTAAGTCACTTTGGGAAACTTAAAAAAGTACATGATTTTGAAAATCTTATCATGTTGTAATTTAAAAGGAAATTGGGTTTGTTCCCACCTTTTTGCGATTGTTTTCCCTCAAAATTTCCTAGCTTCGGTATAAGGTATGCCAATTAATTAGGTTAACAGTAAATATAGTGTTTGATAAAATTGTTCGATGTTTTAATTTTTTAAGTTATTTAAGAATATTTTAATATATATATTACTCAAACATTCTAATTATATTAAAATAGAATAATAATTAAAAATTTTCACTTTCTTCATAGAAGGTATAATAGGACTGAATTAATATTGTGGGTTAAATAATATGATAATTTTTTATTTTTCTTATTAAATTGATGAAAATTTTTACGATAGGGAAGATTTAAATTTGAAATTTCCTGCTCCTTATATGCTGAAGACCAATTTGATTCTTTTGATTGGCAAAATTGTTTACCTTGTTTTTAGAGATGATATATTTCTCAAATATATATATTTCAGTTTCACCTGAAGTAACAAATGGCATTCCTGTTAAACCTGATACTGTGCGGTGGCATTTTAGTCCTATAACCTTAGAAATTCGAAAGAATGAGAATTGCAGAGGCTACAGTTTATGGATAAACCTCGTTCTGAGGAGTGTCGGTATTTGACGTTGCTTTCTATTCCACGTGGCCAGTTGTCATGCAATGATAATATTCTTCTCCACTTGAACTTTATTAATTCAAAACGCACCATAAGGAAAGAAATTTAATTATTGGTGGGAAATTTCCTATTGTCAATATAACTTTTTCTGCTTCCAAGTTGTTCCTATTGAAAACTCCAAGGGAATTGGCCTGCCCTTCGAGTGGAAGAAGTGAAAAATAAAGTTGTAGTATCCGTTTAATGCAATATGTCAGCCCACGTCAACATTGATTAGCTATATCAACGGCTCCTAAGAGCTGTGATTGATTCTATCAGATTTTTGTTGATGATGTTACTGTGTTGATGCATGTACCAAATTTAAAGAAGATGAAAGAAGAGCTGACAAGAGCTTTGTTGGAGGCAAAAGATGGTGACATTAATGATAATGGAAGAGATGATTCAATTGAATCATTTAATGAGCTTGTGAAAGAAATAACGTCTAAACGGCAAGACATAAAGGCTTTTGCTGTCAGGACCAAGGCCATGGTACGTCTAAACGACTTGTCTGCTTCTTGATCGTATTTCCAATTCTAACGCCTTTTGCCATTACTTGTTACCCACCTACTAAATGGAGAAATTATTAAGTGGATTATGCTTACGCATCAAATTATTTTACTATGTGGACTGCCATATGCTAATCCTTCTAATTTAAATCAATAATTAGGTGACATCTATTCAATACGACAAATTGCTGTTTGCTTAGAATTAAAACAAGCAGAATTATAATAATATTTTATTTTTTGTTAACTGAATTGACATGTTGATTTATTTCTCCGAGGTGAGAGGACAAAATGTGCTATAAGTATATCTCAGCAAATCTCAATTGTTATTAATATGTCATCTCCAAGGATTTCTTTTCTGAGTATTAGAGGAAGATTTTTAGCGATTTGAATTGGATATGTTATTAGTTCGTATATGTACTTGCGTCGCTAAAAGCTTTGGCTAATTATGTTATTAGTAGTCTTTTGCCTGAAAAGCACTTCTGTCTCTAATAAGGTAAAAATTAAGGTCCGTCATTTGATATGACTTGTTACCAACTACATGGAACCTCAAACTGCATCAAAAATTTGTTCTAGCAAAACAGTTTTTGCTTTTAATATTATCTTTTTAAAGGTCCTGGTTAAGATAAGCATTAGGAATTGTACAGGGAAGTATAAAGATGCATGACTTGTAGTTGGTATACTATCATTGTCCATGCTACATCTGTTGGAAGTTTCAATGGTATTGAATAAGTTAACCAGCTTCTTCTGCGTCAATTGTTACAGTCCTAACACATGGAAGTTGCTTGGGCATCTTTTGGTTGACTAGTTACAATCTTAATTGTTGCTTTCTTTCCTTATCTCAAGTCAGGACCACAGTTTTGACGTCAAAGTAGTCAGTTTTGTTGCATAGTTACATTTTTGTCTTCTTGTTTAAAATATATGCTATGATTCTTTATAATGAGTACTTGTAACAAACATCAATGTTTGAAGCTTTACATGCCTCACTCGTCCATTTACAGATATTAGACTACTATTGCTATGCTGCTTCTTATTAACACTCAATTAATCAATGTTCTTCCTCATCAGAAATGTACATTGATCATCTGTTATCCTTTGCTTTAAAAAAAGGAGATATGATCAGGGATGGCTTTTTTGTTGGCAGATTGTAAATTAAGTCACATCATAATCCATGAAAGATATATTAACCATGGTTACTTAAAATTACTCTACCTCTGTATATCTATGTATATCTATAATACACTTAATATATGAATAAAAACTCAATAAACATGCAAATTAAATATGAAATCTATATATTGCATTAAATATATCAGATAAATAAAATATAAAAAAAAAATTCAGTATTGGTGCTTTTGGTTATATATGTTATAAAACTCAATAAACATGCAAATTAAATATGAAATCTCTGTATTGCATTAAATATATCAGATAAGTAATAGATAAAAAAAGAAATTCAGTGTTGGTGCTTTTGGTTATATATGTTATTAATGTGAGGTTTTTGAATACGTTTCAATCTGGCACAAAAAATGAAAACAAAAAATTAATATTTGAATTTTATCTCGTTCTTAGTTCAAGGTATGACACAATTTTACCCATGAGGACCACGGCAAGGCACAGAATGACAATCTCAGGCTACGAGTAGGGTAGATCCAAGCTCTCTAATTTCATGTTGAGCTTCTGTTATCGCACTTGTGTTGTCTATTATCGTATCCCTATATAGAAGCAAATGCAGTCTCTACCATAGAGGGCGTAAAGTAATTTTCTAGTTTGAGCCTCACTTTGTTAGCTCGTCCAGAATGGGCATCCATCCGTTAAGGAATAGGATTGGGATTGTGCAATATTTTAGTTTTATAGAGAGTTTAAGATAGACATTTGTCAAAGTTATAGAGAACGTTTATTCCCAAGGTCATCAAGCATAGTTTAGGCAGATTTATTAGGTTTTTCCTTTGATGATTTCACTGCATTTTTTCTGTGAAAATTAGGATGTGCTCGCTTTGCAACTATCTTCTCACTGATAGAGTTTGTATGTGATCTTCTCTAGGCTCCATTCTACGATGAGTTTTATGCATGAGTGGAGTGCATAAAACTTCAGAAGAAGCAATAAAGATTTTTCAGATTTAGTGAGTGGTCAATTAGAATGCAGATGCAGCAACTTCTGTTATTAAGAGGTCTGGCCTATCCACGGTGTTGATCACTTGACTTCATCCTTTGTGTGGCAGGCATCATTTTGCTTGTGGCACATAAAGCATTATGATACAAGGTCCGATTGTCAATTTTTATAATACTAACAGGCTTGGTGTTAGGAACTACAACCGTTTCACGTCTGTGTCATGTATGTGTTGATTTCTTGTCTATTATTGGACCAGCATGCATGTTTAGTTTGGCAGTGGGGTTTGATGTTGCAGTTCTTTTTATTAAAATAAAGAAAAATGAACATGCACTATTCTACTACTGCTTTATAACCATAAGTAGTTCTCAACTATTCTCTTCTATATTGTGCACTGAATCTTACAGATGAGCCAAGAAGATATCTTGATTAATAACCTATTTCCAGATGTTAATATGCATTAAGCAAAATTTCTTCATCATTATCATGTCGTCTACTGGTAATTCTCATTCAAATCAAAGGCATTTATTTTTGGTCAAATGTTGCAGCTATCAAAAATGGAGCACAAGGTGCAATCAGCCAGACAGCGTGAATTGGTTTACTGGCATTTAGCTTCACATGGTATTCCAAAGAGCCTACATTGCCTTTGTCTAAAATTGGCTGAGGAATATGCCATAAATGCCATAGCCCGATCTCGTTTACCTCCACCTGAATATGTTTATCGTCTGGCAGACCCTTCCTTTCATCATGTTATTCTCATAACTGATAATGTTCTTGCTGCCTCAGTTGTCATATCGTCTACTGTCCAAAACTCAGCCAGCCCTGAAAAATTGGTGTTCCACATAATTACTGACAAGAAAACTTACACCTCGATGCATGCATGGTTTGCTATCAATCCTATTAAATCAGTAGTTGTTGAAATTAAGGGATTGCACCAATATGACTGGTCCCAGGAAGTGAATCTTGGAGTTAGGGAGATGTTAGAGATTCATCGCATTATTTGGAGCCATTACTACACCAATATGAAAGAAGATCTTCTACATGAGGGAAAGCATAGAAGTCTTGAGGCTTTAAATCCTAGCTGTCTTTCCCTTCTGAATCATCTCCGAATTTATATTCCTGAGGTATTACTAAAAATTCATATGATCTTCTATGATTGGATGGATGATGTTGAAAATATGAAGTATCTAATAATGATAGATCTATCATTTGACTTTCATGGGCTACACAGCTTTTTCCCGGTCTCAACAAGATAGTTTTCTTGGATGACGATGTAGTGGTGCAACATGACATATCATCTTTGTGGGAATTGGATCTCAACCAGAAAGTTGTTGGTGCTGTTGTTGACTCATGGTGTGGCGAAAACTGCTGCCCAGGAAGAAGATATAAAGATTATTTGAATTTTTCTCACTCAATAATTTCTTCCAACTTTGACCCTGAACGTTGTGCTTGGCTCTATGGCATGAATGTCTTTGATCTTGACACTTGGAGGAGAGCTAATATCACAACAAATTACCACAAATGGTTGAAACATGTAAGTAACTTGTCTCTTCATTGATCTAAACAGTGTGTTATCTTGCAACTCTCAGGTTTTCTACAAGGTGGATGTGGACTGACAACAATTTTGTCAATTTTTTTTTCTTGAAAGGATATTGTTAGAGAAACACACTCCAAATGTGATGTCTTCATTAATTACAGAAAATGTAGTAGGTGGTAATGGAATGTTATAATAATGGTAAAAAGGAGACAAGCAACATATGTCCCATGCATACAAGCACACTCACCAAACACCTGGTCTTGGACAAGAGATGCAGTTATTAACTGTTGTTTTGATCATGAAACTCGATGCTTTAGCCCTAGATTGTAGATTAGTAACTCAATTTGATAATCCTAATCACAGCGTATGGATTAAGCTACATCTAACAATTTTGTCTGTCACACTGATTCCTGGCTTGCATTTGAACATTCCAATGGTGTATCTATTAGATTCCTTATCATAAAGAATGCCAAAGTTTTATTTTGGCTAAAACCTACTGCAAATCTCCTGCATTATTTGGGTGAGGAGCTTTTACATGTGAGTTTCGTGCTGCAATTTTTTGATGATTGAATATGATACATGTACACCCGCTCTGATGATGCTGGAATATCACCTGCTAATGAGTATATAATATTATTCTTCTTTCTGCCTAATGTCAATTTTCTTGATTGCAGAACCTCAAATCTGGATTAGAATTGTGGCGACCAGGGGCACTTCCAGCAGCCTTACTTGCTTTTGAGGGTCATGTGCATCCTATCGACCCTTCATGGCATCTGGCTGGACTAGGTCATAGACCTCCAGAAGTTCAAAGAGAGACATTAGAAGCTGCTGCCGTTTTACATTTCAGTGGCCCTGCAAAGCCCTGGCTTGAGATTGGGTTCTCAGAGGTACAAAGCTTATGGAATAGACATGTAAATTTTTCGAACGAGTTTATTAGGAAATGTAGAATTATTGGGTGAAGAGGACGAAGTGCTCTCACCTGCCCATATTCATCTTAAAATCAAACCAGTGACATAGTATGAAAGCAGAGGGAAGAAGGTTTTGCCTTCAGCCTCTGCTCACACTGAGCTCTGAACAATATGATATTTGTTGTTTCCTGTCCATAATACAAAATAGTCGAAAGTACCACGCTGCACACAGTAGGTCAGGATCTTCAATCTCGAAGAGAGAATGATCATGGATGTACCTTTTCTAGCATTGTATATTAATTTTAGCCAGATGATTGAAATTAGTTAATCTATTATTATTATTATTATTATTATTATTATTATTTATTTGTGCAATTTTAGATTATTTATCGAAGTTTTCCATTCTTATTGTTTGCATTTCAAGTGATTCATCTTGTCTATTTCATGTCTATATGGACATTTTCACATGGGGTAGATGTCCCCATACAAATAGTTTTTCATGTAATGTGAGAAGAGTCTCACGTTCTTTGGCATTTCTCAAATATGTTTCCAGAGGGAGAAAATGTATTAAGAAAATATTATTACTATTAATAGACATCATGTTGTTTCCTTTTGGGTAGCAATATTTACTGACGGCAACTGGATGCTAGAGTAGAAGTGGTAGATAGTTAAATTGGTCTCTATTTAGGCAATGACTACAGTTCAAGAACCACTTGGTCTTAGATTTGAAACTATAGGTTCTAGTTTCAAATAAGGTGAAACTGGATTTAAACTGCTTCTGGACGGTTTTTAAGACGGCTTTGAACTCTGCTGATTCCAATTCAGAATATAAATTAGACAATCTTTTTAAAGAATATTTTCCTTTTTTTTTATTTGTAGCATGAACAAATAATGGTAAAAAGATAATAATTAGCAGCATTACAAAACCAAATGGCTTTCAATAAAGTCTTAAAATTCATTCAAAAGAGTTGTAACTAATCAAATATTGAAGTGGAAATATCTTAGATAGTTTATATATATATATATATATATATATATATATATATATATATATATATATATATATATATATATATATATATATATTGTTATACCAAGAAGATGAACAGTCTTGGGTAGTAATTGGTATCAGAGCCAAACGATCTAAGCACTGTTCAACGATCTCTCTAGTAAAGTATTCATTGGACATATATCATGTATGGTATTGGATATGCCTACTGGACCCGTGAGTAAGACCATTTGTTGAGATTTTGTTGGGCATCGAAAGGGTGTAACCAAGCAGTGGTCGCTACCTAAGTGATATATCAAAATGGATCTTTTACTATGTCGATCTGTCAATAGTGTTAAATCGGATGATTCTGATTCCTCAGAAATTAAAAGGGTAATAAATAGAAATGAATTAATATTACAAGATTTTAGTAAAGCCATTGATGAATGAGAAATACCTAAAGTTGATAAAGAACAAATTTATAAAGTTAGTAAATTTCCTTTATGGAATACGGATTATGTTATTAAAACTGAAGAAAGAGATTTCCAACTGAGTAAACCTTTTGAACGAATCACTTTACTTTCTTCTAAAACTTTACAACAACATAGACATAAAAAATATAAATATATTCATATAGGTTTAATACAAGTAGGTATAAAACCTTTAATCAGAGAAGGATTAAACACTAGTATTCTTGCCGTAGTGAGAAATGCTAGATTTTTAAATTTCTAAGACTCTTTATTAGGTTCTGTTGAAACAAGCTTAAGTGAAGGACCGATCTCTTTTGAGGTCTATCCAGATATGACTGTTTCTCTAAATGATCTCAATATTTTAGAAAGTATAGTTTTAGAAATTAAAACTCATAATTATAAAATGAAACAAGGATCAATTCCTATAGTTTTAATATATAAAATTCATTATAAAGCAATGAATTCAGCTTTTAGTACAAAATATAAATTGCAACCTAAACTTGGAGAAACGAGATTTCTTCAAACTGATTTAACTAAAACCAACACGGTGATACCTAAAACCATCCAATGGAAGGATATAACCTTACCAGAGGAATGGATTTTGGAAGGGATAGTTCCCCCTCCAGAATAAGAAAAAGTCAAACCAAATGTCAATTTACAAAAAATTGAACAATTTGAAGATGGTAAAGTAACATTAAAATTTAATAGAAGTCAAAGCTCTAGGTATACAGGATCTTCATCTTCTGTGGTTACAGATGATGATAAACCAAAATTACCTTCAATAATTTATGCACAATATAAAGAACCTGAATCTAAACCCCTTATACAAACATTAGTAAAACCTAGATATTCTACTTCAGATTTACCCACTTCTAGTCAATCATTTAAAATGAAAGGAGTTGATTATAGTAATTCAGTTCCACAGGCAGTTTATAACCCTGTTGATAATTATTTAAACCAACAATCCAATTTAGTGAATAATTCACCAGAATCACCAACAGCATCAGCCATAACTGAAAATGTTAGTGAAATAAATCGAGAATTAAATGTTTTAACTAAAGAAGAAATTAATAAAGATTTTATAAAAGAAATTACTAAAACTAAAAATCTAATGAAGTTTAATAAAATATTAAAAACTCATGTTTTTGAAGATTTAAAGGAAGAATATTTAAACCACCAAATTCAAACTCAAACTAAAATTAAGTTTTTAGATTGGTTTTCGTTAATTAGAAATAATAAAAGTCTAAATCCTATAACGATTCGTGATAAGAGACCTGAATGGATAGTCAACGAGAGGACAATTCAGAGTGATTTTCCTCCTAAAACCATTAGTAAATTGAAATATCAAGACAATGAGATAGTATGTGCACCATATAAAATCGCTAGAGAAAATGATTCTGATAAAAAATTAATTGAACAAAATAATTTTAGTAATGCTAGTTTAATTTGTTTAAATACACAATTAAAAAAGATAGAACATTTACTTCAAGATAAACCACTAATAACTGAACAAGTAAAAGGTAAAGAAATTGTAAAATCTCATATGTTTAAACTATATCAAATTTCTAAATCTAGTCAAAAGGAATTAAATTCTAAATTTATAGGAACTCTTAAAAATCAACTTAGTCAACTTGAGTTACGTTCAGCATCTAATCCACAAGTAGCTCCTGATACACCTCAAGCTTCTAACAACATCAATCTTATAGAAATAACTTCCAATTCTAATGTCAGTGAACCTGACTCAGATGATGCTAAACAATTTATAACTAATATAACCCATAGAGAGTTAGTCTCTAAGGCTCCAGATTTAGGAATAATTGATAAACCTCCATATGTATCCCAATTTCATTATAATGCTAACACATTATATGAATGGAATATAGATGGATTATCTAAATATAAAATCTTAAGTATTTTGCAACAAATGACAATGGCTGCAAATGCTTATAAAACCCAGTCACTCATATCTGATAAAGCAGTAGCTGAAATCCTCATTGCAGGATTTATAGGACAATTAAAAGGATGGTGGGATTATCATCTCACTAAAAAACAACAGTTAGATATTTTAAATTCTGTTCAAGTAAATGATGAGGATGAACCTCTATATGATGAACATGGTGAGCTAATTCAGGATGCTGTTGTAACCTTAATACTCACTATTTCATTACATTTTATAGGAGATCCATCCCATATAAAAGATAAAAATGCGGAACTCTTAAGTAATTTAAAATGTAAACAATTAAGTCATTTCCAATCTTATAAAACCTCTTTCCTTACTCGATTAATGTTACGGGAAGATTCAAACCAAGCTTTTTGAAAAGAAAAATTCTTAGCTGGTTTACCTTATTTTTTAGAGGAACGAGTTAGGAATTATATAAAACAACAACATGGTAATCCAATTCCATATAATAAATTAACTTATGGTCAATTAATTAGTATAATCCAAAAAGAAGGATTGCAAATTTGCCAAGACTTAAAACTTCAAAGAACTTTAAAATATAAATTGAAAAAGACTAAACAAGAATTAGGAAGTTTTTGTAAACAATTTGATTATGGTATAACATCTACACAACAATATAGTGGTCAATGTTCTAAACCTTCAAGCTCTAAAAAACATTATAAAAAGCATTATAAGTCTAAACCAAGTAAAGATAAATATTATCAAAAAGAAAAGCCTAAACATTATAAAAAATCTAAAAGTAAAAAACCATATAAATCTTTCACTAAAACTTCATATAAAGATTTAACGTGCTTCAAATGTGGTAAAAAAGGACACACATCTAAATTTTGTAAATTTAATAAGAAATTAAATGAATTACAGTTAGATGAAGAAATTGTAAATAAAATATATGAATTGTATCTTAATTCTGATACATCAGAATCTGAGGTACAAGAAAGTAATAATCAAATTGATGAACTCGCTTCAACAACCAGTTCCTCAGATAGATCAATAAATATGTTAACTAAAGATGAAAGTACAGTACACTCTTAGAAGTAGTAAATAGTATAACGGATAGTGATATTAAAAGTCAACTTCTTAAAAAACTAATTAAAAGTTTTGAAGAAGATAAAGAAGTAAAACATATAACTCCTACAATCCAAACTAATACTTATGATTTAACAACTATATTGAATAGAAATAAAAAGGTAGACACAGGTATTTCACTTAAAGATGTATATAAAGAAATTAGGATCTTAAAAAATGAAGTAAAAGAATTAAAAAATCAAGCACAGCTAAATGAGACAAAAATAAAACGTTTAGAGACACAATTAATATCTAGTTCCTCTTCGGAAGAACCAGATGATGAAATAAAAGATGAAATAAATGAACTAAATGAAGAAGAAGAAATAAACCCAAATTTTCTCTTTCTTTTACAAGAAATAACATCACGAAAATATCTAGTAAAAATAACTTTACAAATATCAAATGATTTTATTATAAATGGTATAGTGTTATTTGACACAGATGCAGACTTAAATTGTTTAAAATCTGACATAGTACCAAGAAGATATTGGTCAGAAACCCATGAAAAATTAACTACAGCTAATAAATCTAAATTAGAAATTGTAGGAAAAATTGATGCAGATATTGTAAATAATGAGTTAGAAATCAAAACAATTTTTCTGCTTTCTCCACAAATCAATTATATGGTAATATTAGGAACACCATTTATAAACCTAATAACACCATATTCAGTAAAAGAAGATTGTATTAAATTTAAAATCAAAAATAGTAAAGCTAGGTTAGAATTCACTGAAAAATCTAGAAGGAAGAATTTAAATTTACTCAAAGCTCATTCTATTAAAACCTTAGAAATTAATTCTTTGATAAATTCTAAGGAAGAAGACTTAAAAGATTTAAGGAATAATGCATGTTTCAGAAAAATTAAAGAACAACAAAATACTGAACAGGTTCAAAATAAAATCAAGAATTTAAGAGAATTTATGGAAAATAAACTATGTGCCGATCACCCAAATGCATTTTGGGCCCGTAAACAGCATATCGTGGATTTACCATATGAAAAGGACTTTGATGAAAAGTCCATCACAACTAAAGCTCGGCCCATTCAAATGAGCCCTGAACTTATAGAACATTGTAAAAAGGAAATTAAAGATTTAGAAAATAAAAAATTAATCAAAAAATCTAGAAGTCCTTGGTCTTGTGCAGCTTTTTATGTCAATAAAAATGCTGAGATAGAAAGAGGAGTACCTAGACTAGTGATTAATTATAAACCTTTAAATACAGCTTTAAAATGTATAAGGTATCCAATTCCTAATAAAAAAGATCTTTTAAAGAAATTATATAATGCAAATATCTTTAGTAAATTTGATATGAAATCTGGCTATTGGCAAATCCAGATTCACCCTAAGGATAGGTATAAAACGGCATTCACAGTCCCTTTCGGACAGTATGAATGGAATGTGATGCCCTTTGGCTTAAAAAATGCTCCTTTAGAATTCCAAAGAATAATGAATGACATTTTTAATCCATATACAACGTTTTGTATAGTTTATATTGATGATGTATTAATTTTTAGTCAAACCCTTGAAAACCATTTTAAACACTTAAAAACCTTTTGCATGGTTATTGAAAAAAATGGTTTAGCACTTAGTAAAACGAAAATGGACTTATTTAAAACAAAGGTTAGGTTTTTGGGTCATTATATAGAACAGGGTATTATCCAGCCTATAGACAGAGCTATGGTTTTTGGGTCTAAATTCCCTGACGAAATAACTAATAAAACCCAACTCCAACGATTTCTTGGATGCTTAAATTATGTCATAGATTTTTACCCAAACCTAAATTGTATGATTAAGCCCTTACATGACAGGCTTAAGAAAAATGGTGGCCCATGGACAGCCCAACATACACAGTTAGTAAAAAAGATAAAGGCTTTGGTAAAAGAAATCCCATATCTTTATATCCCTAATCCAACCGCATTTAAAATAGTTGAAACTGATGCTTCAAATGTTGGATACGGTGGTATCTTAAAACAAGTCATTAATGGTAAAGAACGTATAATTCAGTATACATCTGGTCATTGGCACACAACTCAATTAAATTACTCTACTATTAAAAAGGAGATATTAAGTATAGTAATTTGTATCAATAAATTTCAATCTGATTTATTAAACCAAAAATTTTTACTTAGAATTGATTGTAAATCTGCAAAAGATGTTTTGCAAAAAGATGTTAAAAACCTTGCTTCTAAGCAAATCTTTGCTAGATGGCAAGTAGTTCTTAGTATATTTGAATTTGATATTGAATTTATTAAAGGTAATAATAATAATATTCCAGACTTTCTAACTAGAGAATTCTTACAAAACGATGGGAAAGAAGAAGGATAAGGGGAAGAAACCCTTAAATGAATCTGATTCTCCCACTAAAGCTCTTTCTGAGCACTCTGAAGACCTTAGTAAAACCCTTACCAGTAAACCAGACCCCACTAAAAACCTTCAACAATGGATTGAAGAACTTAGTAAATCTCCAGAAATAGTAAAGGCGCTACAAAGTATAGCATCCTCTTCCACAGAGGATCCAGGTATGAGTTCTCAACCTAAAGCGATCATATCCGCTCATGATACGGCTACTCCGTCTCAAACGGTAGGCGGTAAAGAGTTCTCAAATCCGTTGAAGGCTGTGGCTTTGCCAAAAAGCCAATTATCATTTACTTCTAGTATACATAAATGGTTTGTAAAAAATGTATATGATTATGAAATTGAAGTTGAGGATGGATATACTGACATCAATCCTTGGCAAGTTATTCATAAATATTATCCTGAGCATTGGTATTTTGTCCCAACGGACCCTTCAAAACCTCAGGAATACTACCATAATATTTTAATTGATACTGGTTCAGTAAAAATCAAACATACATTTGATACTCAACATAAAACAGTTATTTCATACTCTTCTCTTCAAATAAAACGCGTCATCCATCCTAAGGATTGGCCTGTATCTTCTTTATATACTCCTGTTAGATTTAAAACTCTTTCTAAGTATAATCCTACTTATAATTATTTTGATTATAAAGAGGCATGGGAAAAGGTTTTCTGTATTCAAAACCCAACTCATACTCATTCTTGGTTAATTTATTTTGACCAAAATATTCGTAAAGATTTACAAATCCCTAATTGGTTTAAAAAGTGGTGGCAATCAAGAGGAATTTCTAAAGAAATTATTACCCCAGAAGTCCTTTCACTATATCACTATTTTAAAACCAATTATAAACCTACCCCTGAAGAAGCCCATATACCATCTTTGATGTATTATAGTATGACCTTCTTCACACCATGGGTATACCAATGGTTTTTTGACTATCAGTATGTTCCTGGTACTCAAATACCAATGATAGTAAAATGTCACAAGATAAAATGGTGGGGATCATTCAAAAACTCCACTACCCAACTTAAAATCAGTCAATGGATCACCAGTAAAAAGGCCAGCTTATCATCCCTTAAAAATTTAACTTATGCTAAAACACTTGCTTTACCAGAAAACCCTGATTTTGGGATTCAAAAAGCTAAGTGTCAAGCTAGGTTAGCTGCAGCTAAAACACCTGAGGAGTATAAACTGATCTGTGAAGAAATGTTCCAATTACTCTCTACCAGTTCAGATCCACAGGTAAAACCTTCATCCAGTAAAATTCACGCAGCGTCTTCAAGTCAATCATCGACCAAGACAGCTCATAAAAGTAAAGGTAAAACATCATCATCATCTTCATCGGATACTTCCAGCTCATCCTCTGAAGATAGTGATGAGGCACTTTCAGTCATAAAAATCAAAAGTAAAGCTAGAGCTAAAGAAAAAGAAAGAAAAGAAAAAATAAAGAAAAAGAAAAAGAAAGCCGACAAGATAAAAAGAAAAGTAAAGAAGGGTATGTCATTATCCTCATCTTGTTCGGACTCCATGTAAAACAAGGCAGGTGGAACCTTATTTCACCATCATATCATTTTCCACAGTAAAGGCCAAACTACTGTCTCTACAGGAATAGCCAATACACTATTTCAACAGTAAAGGTCAAGATTCGGTGGCAGACAACCCACTGTTCATCTACAGTAAAAGTCAACACTGTTCAAGATTCGATGGCAGACCAAGTACTATTCATAAATAGTAAAAGTTAAATAGTAAAAGTTCAAGATTCTTTTGTTTTCCTTTTAAAGGGAGCCTATCCTCTTGTGAAGGCACGAGGACTAACTTAGGATTAATATTGTAAAACTCTCTCTCCTCTCTCCATTCTCAAGTTCTTGTAAGGATTCCAAGTTCGAAGTCTGTTTGTAAAACAACATACTTGTAAGTATAAATTGTATTTTAATATTTGTATTTAAATAAAATTGTTTGTTTAAATTTATAAACTGCTACTTTCTAAGTCCGTGTTTACGGCACCTTTCTCTTCTCCCTCCACACTCTGACTTAGTTCTGGGGATCCCAGGCTAAGGTTGCAGGAACCCTCAACCTTAATTAAAGTAAAATCAATTAAAATTGGTTGAGTTAATTGATAAATATTAAATAGATTGTTTATTGTGTTGTTTGTTGCTTATAAGTATGCTCTGTGGATACAGCCTAGTCTGATCTTCCACATCAGAAAATTGTTTTGCATGTTTATAATATATATATGTTGATTGAATATCATAAGTATTGATATATAGGCTGGAAACCCAGAAGTGCGGGCTACTGGTCCAAAGGGCTATTTATTAGTCATCTTCTTGGTATAACAATGCCACGTATCGTACTTTAAAATGCAATACATACATATTATTATAAATGAATTAAATCGGACAGTTGTAATTATTATATATGATTTAGATTTAAATAGATCTTTTACTTATTTCATCCCATTCAGCATATTTATTAATTAGTGTTTAGATTCGGTCGATCTTTGGGTAGTAATTGGTATCTATATATATATATATATATATATATATATATATATATATATATATATAATTCATTTTTTTAGTAGTTTTAAATTGGAACTGCCTATTTCAAACATGAATCACTAGTTTCAGATTTAAAAAATGAGAAACAAAAATTCATTCTTAAAATTACGGTTTCAATTATAATTTGAAATTATTGGTTTTAATTTTACTCGATTCATTTCTGTTCAATTCTGATTTGGTTTAAATTTTATTCGATTTGGTTACGATTCAATTCTAGTTAGAATCAAAAAATGATTGTGCCTAACTTTATTGATGTATGAGGGATTATGATGGTTTTTTGCACTAAGAAAAACTCTTTATTCATCAAATTAATTGTTTTTATAGCTTTTAACTATATTAGTAGTTATCATTATCAATGCTTCATCAAATGTTAAAGAGAGTAACATTTTATAAATTACTCCCTCAAATCCTAATTATTAGTAAAAATACTATTCCACCAAACTCTATAAATAATAAAGATAAATAACAAAGGTAGATCAAAACATTAAACATTACGGATAATATAAATAATAAAAGTAGGTCAAAACACTAAACACTATATTAAAATTGTGACTGGTTAGAGCCTATATTTTGTTGGATGAATTATAATGACATATAATCAAATGTATTTTTAGTGCATATTTGATGATATTTATTAGTCTTTGTGCAATTGCTACTGCCAATTTTTTTTTTTTTCTTTTCCTTTTTGCATCTTTCGCAGAGAGCAAAATACTGCATCACAAAGGCAAAGCTTTGCTAATGTGGAGGCACTCCCTTGAACTATCTAACTTTACCACAATATCTAATTTAACTATGATTGGCAAGTCTATTGACGTAAGATAATGAAACTGACTGAAGCCTTTAGGAATCATTACAACGACAACAATTTCTGTTAAAGTATTAAGAATGTTCTTAATAGCATTTATGTTTTAGTAGTTTCAACAATAAATTTAACAGCTTCTCATTGCAATTAGAGCTTAAGCTTTAAAATTAAGAATTAATGTATTAGTTATTACAAGTGTTAGTTTACCTAGGGATAATGTTAATTTTGGTGCCTGTATTTGTCATTTTTTTTTATTTTGGTGTCTAAATGGAAAATTATGACAATTGAGTGTCTAGACTTGCAATCCTTTTTATTTTGGTGTCTCCTGATGATATGAACTACCGGAAAATCTAATAGGACTGATTGAGACCCACAAATGCCTACATGTCTGCCTACGTGGACTGACTAATTTTACATGTAGGATGCTAGCGTGACAAGGGGTAAAATGTCCCATTTGCCCCTCTTTAATATCGCTCAAACACAATCTTGTTTGTCTTCCTCTCTCTTCTGGGTTGCAGGATTATTGGATGGTTAATAATCCTATTTCTGGTTTTGAACCTGATTGTCATTTTCCTTTTCAACAATCTCAACAGCAGAATCTTTTTCTTCAACAGCAAAGCTCTTAGAACTTTGGTTTTGATAATAATAGAGCGACAAGCACAGGGGTCTCTTCTACTTCTTCACAATCAACTTGTGATAGTTTTATCTCTATGGCTCTAGATGCTCGTCATCTTGAAATGCAAAGGCGAGAGGTTGATTGGTGCAGGTATTGATCTTTATTAATTTCTTTTCAAGTTCTTCAGTTCAATTAATTCTTGAAATTTCTTTCTTGAAAATTATAATTAATCTCATAATTAATAAATGCAGAACGAGAGGCTAAGATCTGCTTTGCAAGAGCTGAAGCAACGACTTGGAGTCTTGCTAAAAAGTGTAGAATCCAAAGTCATTTATTTTAGAGGTAAAAAGAAGAGGACTTGGCACAAGCAACAAAGAAAACAATGGAGCTTGAAGCTTGTTTAAGAAAACCACACGCAGAGAGAGTCATGACAAAGACAGACAAGAGAAAATGAAGCAATGGTAATAGATCTAAGGAACACGCTTGAACAAGTTAGCGAGAGACTAGTGTTGGAAAACAATGTTGGCCAAGATACAGAGTCATTCTGTTGTGGGTCATGCGAGAGAGAAAAAGAAAAATAAGGGGTGTTGGATTGTATTTGAGCGATATTAAAGAGGGGCAAATGGGACATTTTATCCCTTTTGCCACTCTGGCGTCCTACATATAAAATTAGTCGGTCCACGTAAGTAGACACATAGGCATTTGTGGGTTCCAATTGTTAGATTATTTAATAATCTATATGTAGCCCATGTGATTAAAGGGCTGGTTCTAATTAAGGTGGCACAAGATGATGGTTATTAGGCTTAATGGATAAGAGCCAGTTAGGGTTTTAATACCCTTCCTCTGCCTTATAAAAGTAAAAGGAATCGACAGCTTAGGGTGTACACAGAAAAGAAAAGAAAGAGTGTGAAGGTTACTTCAAACACATACGGTGATAGGTTGTTTGAGAGAGCGTGTAAAGAAACTCCTGGAAAGAAACTCCCGTAGTTGTTGATAATTCTCTGACCATTGAGAGAAAATTTATAGACAAAAGGCCAGAGTGAAGAAACGTAAATCTGTTGTTATGGTGAGAATCGAATTGCCGCAACGAGGTAACCCATAACATAGATCTGCTGTTATGGATCAAGGTACGCTTCCGATTATTGTATATTCTTGTCAAACAAATTCTATGAATAATATATCTGGGCTATATTAAAGATTATTTAACATGTGGTATCAGAGCCTATACCTATTCTAGATTTGTTTAATAGTGTTTTGTTTGGCTTAATTAATGAAAATTAATTTTGTATTGTGAAATTGATTAATCTGGTATAAACGAAGCCAAAATTTTAGAAATTGAAAACTGTTTATTTTCTTTATAAATTATTTTGCTGTTATTTATAAAGAAAGGTTATGACATCTTATTGGGTTATGTCGTTAAAGTTTTGAGATCTTAATTCAATCTCATAAAAATTTTGCATAAATCAATATTTAATGAATGGAAAACTTGTTAGTCACTAAAGTGGTCTTGTTTGGATTATTTTAGACATTGATTATGCAATTTTCAATTGTTCATGTTTGTGTAATGCCGTCAAATGACATGAAAGTTAAAACTGAACAATTGAGATCATTGATTATAATTTGTTAGGTTACCCAAAGATAGATCATTAATTATAATCAATGGCATTAAAGAGACTTATCATTGTACTAATTAATATGAATGTATATCCAAAGATAACATGCATATTGTTTGGAGCATTATTGAATAGTTGAATGGAATAAAAAAAAAAGGTAACTGGATTCTAGAAAGGAACACGGGCGTGCTACAATGAGCACGGGGGTGCTATGGACTTCCAGAGAGAAGCACGGGGCATGCTATAATGTAGCACGGGTGTGCTTCTCTCTGACTTGCATAAAGGCTCGCAAGTTGCTCCACAATGAAAGTCTATTAAAGTATTTTTCTTCTTGGCATCATTATTGATTAAAGCTATGCATTTAAATATTACCCAAAGGTGAATCTAGATGCATAATTAAAGTTGTTATTTGTTTGAATCCATTTTATGCTTACTCAAAGCATTAACGTATGAGTATATGTGTAATGTTGCAGCTTCCTTTAACATGTTTCCTATGGGCACTGGGTTGATTAAGTTCAATGGATTGAACTATGCTGATTGGTCCAAACAAATCCATTATCAGTTAGGAGTTCTGGACTTGGATTTGGCATTAGTCTCTGAAAAGACAGCAGCCATTACAGAGACCAGCACTGAAGTTGACAAGTCCCATTATGAGGCTTGGGAGCGGTCTAACAGGCTGAGCTTGAACTTAATGAGGATGACAATGGCTGAAAATGGTAAGCCATCAATATCCAGAACAGACAATGCTAGAGAGTACATGCTGAAAATTAAGGAATACTCCCAATCGGACATAGCTGACAAGTCCATCGTAGGATCCTTGATGAGTAAGCTAACGACCAAGAAGTTTGATTGGTCACAATCCATTCATGATCATGTGACAGGCATGCAGAATTTGGTAGCCAAACTGAAATCAATGGGAATGGATGTGAGTGAATCCTTTTTAGTTCAATTTATTATTAACTCACTTCCTCTTGAGTTTGGTCAGTTCCAGGTGAATTACAACACCCTTAAGGAAAAATGGAACATTCAAGAAATCAATGCCATGTTAATACAAGAGGAAGGGAGATTAAAGAAATTGAAGGAACACTCCGTCAATCTCACATTTCATAATGGAGCTAGTAGAGCAGCAACAAATCAGGGAAGAAAGGCAAGAAAAGGGACAGTGCCCCAATGAAGGTTAATGAGGGCCAAATCTGTAAGGAATTAAAGTGCTACTTCTGTAGGAAGAATGGTCACTTCAAGAAGGATTGTCCTAAAAGGAAGATTTGGTTTGAAAAGAAAGGTATACTTTATGTTTCAGTATGTTTTGAATCAAATCTTATTGAAGTGCCTAATAATACCTGGTGGTTAGATTCTGGTGCAACTACTCATATGTCTCATATTATATAGGGAATTCTTTCGATCCAACCCATAAACGAAACTGAAAAGTTCCTATTCATGGGAAACAGAATGAAGGCACGAATAGAAGGAATTGGGACTTATAGATTGATCCTGGACACTGGTTGTTATCTAGATCTTGAAAATTGTCTCTATGTTCCTGAATGTGCTAGAAATCTAGTTTCTGTAGGGAGGTTGGATAATGTTGGTTTCAGTTTTAAGATTTGTAATGGTGTTTTTTCATTATACAAACTTAAGTACTATTATGGTTCTGGTACTTTGATTGATGGTTTGTATCGTTTTAATCTTGATGCTGAATTTATTGAATCTCTGTTTAATGTTGAACACAATGTAGGTATTAAGCGTAGTGCACATAATGAATGTTCTGCTTTCTTGTGGCATCAAAGGTTAGGTCACATATCCAAAGAAAGGATTTTGAGGTTAGTGAAAGGTGGAATCTTACCTCAATTGGATTTCACTGACTGGGACGTGTGTATAGATTGCATTAAAGGTAAGCAAACTAAGCACATATTAAAGAATCCAGCCATAAGAAGCAGTGAATTGCTTGAACTTATACACACTGATATATGTGGCCCTTTTGATGTTCCCTCTTGAGGTGGTGAAAAATATTTTATTACTTTTATCGATGATTTCTCGGTACGGTTATGTATATTTACTGCATGAAAAGACTCAATCAGTGGATATCCTTGAGATATTCATTAATGAGGTAGAAAGGCAGTTAAATAGAAAAGTTAAAGTCGTGAGATCTGATAGAGGTGGTGAATATTATGGTAAATTTAATGAAAATGGAAAATGTCCAGGTCCATTTGCAAAGTTCCTTGAAAGTCGTGGCATTTGTGCGCGATACACAATGCCAAGTACACCTCAATAGAATGGTGTAGCTGAAAGGCGGAATTGTACTCTTATGGAAATGGTTAGGAGTATGCTAAATAATTCTACTGTACCTTTATCATTATGGATGCATGCATTAAAGACTGCTGCATATTTACTTAGTAGGGTTCATAGTAAGGCAGTTCCTAAGACCCCTTATGAACTGTGGACGGGAAGGAAACCTAGTCTGAGGCATCTTCATGTTTGGGGTTGCCCAGCGGAAGTAAGGATATATAATCCACATGAAAAGAAGCTTGATGCTAGAACGGTTAGTGGATTTTTCATAGGATATCCTGAAAAGTCAAAAGGGTACAGATTTTATTATCCTAACCATAGTATGAGAATTGTTGAGTCTGGTAATGCTCGGTTTATTGAAAATGGCCAAATTAGTGGGAGCAGTGAACCACGTAAGGTGAATGTGCAAGAGATTCAGATTGAAAATCCAACTCAGATGGATTTTCCTAATGTCTCTTCTTCGATTGTTGTTCCACTTGTTGTATCACGGTTTAACAACATGGTTGAACAACAAAACAACATTCTGAACCCACAAAATGACCATATAAATGATGAACCAGCAAATAATGAACAATTCAAGAATGATCAAGTGGTTTCACAAGAAATAGCATCATGGAGGTCATAAAAGCAAAGAAAGCCAGCTATTTCTAGTGATTATGAGGTTTACTCACTTGAGCATGAATGTGAATTAAGCATTGATAAGGATCCAGTCTCTTTCCAGAAAGCCATGGAATGTGATAATTCTAAAAAGTAGTTTAATGCCATGAAGGAAGAAATGCAATCAATGAGTGATAATCAAGTTTGGGATTTAGTCGAGTTGCCTGAGGGGTCAAAACAAGTTGGTTGTAAATGGGTTTTTAAGACCAAACGGGACTCTAAGGGCAACACTGAAATATATAAGGCTAGACTTGTTGCTAACGGTTACACTCAGAATGATGGCATTGATTATAAAGAGACCTTTTCTCTAATTTCCAAAAAGGACTCTTTAAGAATTATTTTGGCTTTGGTAGCTCATTATGATCTAGAGCTTCACCAAATGGATATAAAGGCAGCCTTTCTTAATGGTGACTTAGAGGAGGAAGTATATATGGACCAACCAGAGGGGTTTGTGGTCATAGGAAAGGAAAACTTGGTGTATAAGTTAAAGAAGTCAATATATGGACTGAAGCAAGCTTCCCATCAATGGTATCTTAAGTTCAATAATACCATCACTTCATATGGTTTTATAGAAAACACTGTTGATTGGTGTATTTATATGAAGGTGAGTGGGAGCAAGCTCATTATGTTAGTCCTATATGTTGATGACATTCTTCTTGCTGCGAATGATGTTGGGTTGTTGCATGATGTAAAGGATTTTCTCTCTAAGAACTTTGACATGAAAGATATGGGAGAGGCATCATTTGTGATTCGAATAGAAATATTCCGTGATAGATCACAAGGACTGTTAGGATCGTCTTAAAGAGCTTACATTGATAAGGTATCAGAGAGATTCAGAATGGAAAAATGCTCCGCAGGAATAGTTCCAATTCAGAAAGGAGATAGGTACAGCGAAATGCAATGTCCTAAGAATGATTTGGAATGTAAAGAGATGGAGTCTATTCCATATGCGTCAGTGGTTGGGAGCTTAATGTATGTTCAGACATGTACTCGACCAGATATTAGTTTCGCCGTAGGAATGTGAGGGCGATATCAAAGTAATCCCGGGATGGACCATTAGAAAGCTGCAAAGAAAGTATTTAGGTATTTACAAGGCACTAAAGATCATATACTCACTTATAGAAAGTCCAGCCATCTAGAAGTGGTGGGATACTCGGATTCAGACTATGTCAGTTGTGTAGATTCGAGAAAGTCTACATTTGGCTACTTGTTTCTTCTAGCTGGAGGAGCAGTATCATGGAAAAGAGGAAAGCAGTCTGTCATTGCTACTTCCACTATGAAGGCTGAATTTGTAGCATGCTTTGAGGCCACTATTCATGCATTGTGGTTGCGGAACTTTGTCTCAGGTCTAGGCATTATAGACAGTATAGCTAGACCGTTGAGAATTTACTATGATAATTCCGCAGTTGTCTTCTTCTTTAAGAATGATAGGTACTCTAAGGGTGCAAAGCACATGGATTTAAAGCACCTATCTGTGAAAGAAGAAGTGCAAAAACACAAAGTGTCAATTGAGCATATCGGTACTGATCTGATGATAGCGGATCTGCTAACTAAAGGCTTACTGCCCAAAATCTTCACTGGCCATGTTGATAGGATGGGCATTATAAATAAGTCCTTGTTAGCATGATGTTTAAACTTGTATATATATATATACATATGGTTGTTTTGCTCATATTATTGTGGCACTTGGGAATTTAATTAAAGATGTGTTTTGCTTATTTATGTGTTATCCACATTATAGATGTATACAATAATGTTTGAGTGAGATAACAATAACAGTTGATTGTAACAATGTATTGTTTGTTGAATAGTTTCTCCATTAAAGTTTTATGAATTGAAGTGGTCTGTGATATATGAAAGGAATAATGTCAATTAATGACTTGTGACCGCCATAATCCGATCATCTTAATTCTAATTAAGGTAAACATGATAGATTCAAGAAATGCACATGGGCCAAGTGGGAGATTGTTAGATTATTTAATAATCTATATGTGCCCCATATGATTAAAGGGCTGGTTCTAATTATGGTGGCCCAAGATGATGGTTATTGGGCTTAATGGATAAGAGCCAGTTAGGGTTTTAATACCCTTCCTCTGCCTTATAAAAGTAAAAGGAATCGACAGCTTATGGTGTACATAGAAAAGAAAAGAAAGAGTGTGACGGTTACTTCAAACAAATACAGTGATAGGTTGTTTGAGAGAGCGTGTAAAGAAACTCCTGTAGTTGTTGATAATTCTCTGACCATTGAGAGAAAATTTATGGATAAAAGACCAGAGTGAAGAAACGTAGATCTGCTGTTACAGTGAGAATTGAATTGCTGCAACGAGGTAACCCATAACATAGATATGATGTTATGGATTAAGGTACGCTTTCGATTATTGTATATTCTTTTCAAACAAATTCTATGAACAATAGATCTGGGCTATATTAAAGATTATTTAACACCAATTAGTCTCATTAGATTTTTTAGTAGTCCATGTTATTAGGAGACATCAAAATGAAAAAAAATTGCAAATTTGAACACTCAATTGTCATAAGTTTCTATTCAGACACCAAAAAAAAAAAAAAAAGACAAGTACAGACACCAAAATTAACATTTATCCATTTACCTATAAATAGTCTACTCCTAATGGTAGTTGTATCAATCAACAAAAAGTTTCTGAATGAAGTTCTATTCTAAACTTCTTTTTTTGGGTTTTCTATCAACCGAGTTTCTTTCTAATTTTCTAATAAGTGGTACCAAAGTTTCTAAATCTAATAAGTGGTATCAGAGCCAACTTGTTCTTAAGGATCGTGTGAAAATGATAAAATTATTTTTTAACGTGAGGGTAAAAGAAAACACTAAAAGATGATCGTCTAGTAGCATTTTTTTTAGGAACCGATCCTCCAATGTTTAAATAGAGAAAATTACCATAAATAGGTAATTATGTAAGTTATATGCCTTATAGACAATTTGATTAGTTATATTTTCGATATAATATTTCATGTAATAAAAATTTTATGATTAATAAAAGACATTTATTTATCTTTTATATTATATTGATTGAATCTTGGTAAACGATAAAGTTCATAAGATAATATTGCTTTGCAAAGTAAATTATAATGTAGTTATAATTATGAGTTCTATTTTGCATTAAACTAATGTAATATTTCTGGTAAATGTTCTCCTCATTATTGGATGATGATTAGATCTGTTGAAACTGATATGTTCTTTCCTTAAGGAAGCAACCGTTCTCATTAGTTGAGATATATGTAATATCTAGAATTAATATGTAGGTGCTTGTTATTTTAACAAGTCCACTGAATTGACCTGCAAGAGAATTTCATATAGAGAGTTACCTGTGTCTATAGAATACTCAAATGATGGTTGTGTAAGTGATCATTTGACCAGAAATTACTAACTATCTTGTATGAGGATGATTATATTTTGATTTTTCGTTCACATTATTCATTCTTGAATAGTAAGCAATAATTTATCAGACAGAGTAGGAACTGTATGGAGATACTTGTGTAATTAAGAGATAATTCATCACCCTAGGTAAATCATGGAAAATATTCTAATTGTTCTCTATTAGTATTGATTAAGAAATCCTTGCGCAAGGTAGAATGAAATTAGCAAATTAAATTTGAAATTTCATTCAACTGATCAATGGCTAAGATTAAGAGAACTAATATAATTTAGTAAAGCAGACACACTTCATGCCTAATTACTAAATCAAAACGTTAATGATGAAGGAATATTAATTACACTGATAAATCATACACTAAAAGGTTAAGTCAAACTACGTTGACATTCTAAATATTTGGGTAGTCATGACATGTTGCTACACAATGTACTTAACCTTCAAATATTAATTAATTAATTTAATTTATATTTATTTTCAATATATTTAGAACCTAGAAGGTCACACATATAAGAATGAATATGAGAAAGTGAAAACGAGAAATTAAATCAAGAATAATTTGATTACAAATAAGTTTAAAGACGTTAAGGGCAAAATTGTAATTTATATTTAATTATAATTTTATCTAAATTATTAAGTATTGACTTAATTGATCTATGTCTAAAATTTATTAATAAATTTTAGATGAAATAAACCTAATATTTGAGTTATGATTTATTTATTTAAATAGTTAAATAAATAAATAAAATTGATTAAATTGAAAATCCTATTACTTTATGTATTATGATTTATTTATTTAATTGTTTAAATAAATAAATATGCACATATATAAATAGATACATATATAATTTAGTTATTTAAAAGGTTTAAATAAGTAATTATAATTATTTTATTTATGACCTAAGTTTTTATATGTAAAGTTTAAGAGACACTTTAAAGACGGTTATTGATCATGGTTACAAAATTAAACATAGAGTGTGAGTTTATTAGTACCATCATACGCTCTAATATCTCAATCCTCTAAAATAGTTTTAGAGTTTTTTACTTGTGTATTCATATAGATACTATTAGAGACTGGACACTTGGACGAATTGTGGTTTACGACAATCTAACCGTATAAATTGAAGTTTCGAAGAATCTACAAAAGAGGTATTCTTCTAAACAATTTTATTACTTTAATTATTTAAACGGATCCTTATTGGAATAATTATTTTGTTATAATTATCTTATTCCGTTCCGTATTTTTTATATTGAAATCCAAAAGTAGTATTAGGGCCGTCATTTTAACGTTTAAGGTGTAAAAATAATATGTTAATTATTGGATCAATTTCAAATTAATTCATGTGGGTATTTGGACAAAATTAAATCTGAGTTCTTTTACATTTTTCACAGATTTGTTTTCAATTAAATTTGATTTAATAAAATTAAAAAAATAAAATAAAATTGGAAAACGTTGAAGGATTTTGAAGAACACGATTGAAACATGGCCGGACTGCCAGCTACCGTGAGCCGCGGGCAGCAGCGCTGCGTCCGGCTCGCCTGGACCTGCTCTTCCTCCCTGCGAGTGCTCCGGCGACGGCCCCGGGATGCTGCAGCGGTTCAAATGTTTTTCTGTTTTAAATTAAAAAAAAATTTATAAATTGTGTTTTCCGGCGATGGCGGCACCGCTCAAAGCCGGAGATGGACGTTCCACGGTGGTGCGACCACCGCTGGACCATCCTTGCTGAGCAGGCGCCGTCGGTGGCTGGGTATGGTGGTGCGGCACTAGGTTTCAATTGGTAACGTTTTTGGTTTTGGAAGAAGATAATGCAAAAGTTTATTTTGGTCCCTGACTGTTTCCCAGTTATTCAGTTAGATCCAAATCTGTTTTAATTTATTTCAATTAAGTCCTAAAATTAATTTTAATTGGGGTATTGTATTAATTTGAAATTAATTAAATTATAAGGGCCATTAAAATTAATTTTCAGTAAACTAAAATTGATTTTAGAATATTTTCTAATTTAGTTAGAAAAGAAAATTAAAAGAGTTTAGAATAAAATTATTTAGTAAATTAATTCCTAATTAGATTAGAAAATAAATTAAATGGTTTAATTGTTTATTAATTCTAATATGATTAGAATTAGTAAAATTAATTTATAAAATAGTTTTATTCTAAAATCAGTTTTAATAAGATTTAATATATGAATAAAATTGTTTTATTCACTAATTTTGAAAATATCAAATATGAAATTTTAATTGTTAAAATTTTATTTTCGGCACATGAAATTAATAATTAATATATGAAATGTTTGGAGAATTAATATCGAGTAAAGGAATTCAGAATTAATATCGTTTGGAGAGAATATGAAATGTTTAGTATGAAAAAAAGAGAGACTATTGCTGAATTAAATTTTAGATTTACTAATATAGCTAATCTTTTGAGAACTCTCGGAAAGGAAATTTCAGAAAATGAGCTTGTTAAGAAAATCCTTAGAATTCTACCTAAAAAATGGGATTCTATAGGAACTGTTATGAATTATAAAGAGACTCCCGTTATTTATGATTATCTGATAGGAGCTCTTGTTTCAGAAGAGATGAAATCTTCTTTGACTGCAGAAGATAAGAAAAAGAAAGGACTAGCTTTGAAAGTAGTTTCTAGTGAAGAAAGTTCTTCTGATCTTGATAGTGATGATTTAGCTTTTATTGCTAAAGGATTCAAAAATTTCTATAAAAAGAGTTGTAGGCCACAGAAATTTTTTTAAAAAAAAGATCTTTTCACCTAAAAATAGCAATTTGCCAAAGAAAGAACCTTCTGAAGTAGTTTGTAATGAGTGCAAGAAGCCCGGCCATATCAAGCCTAACTGTCCTAAGCTAAACAAGAAGTCAAAGAAAGAAAAGCTGAAGCAGGCATTCATAGCTGCTTGGAGTGATTCAGATGTTTCTAATTCTGAAAGCCAAAGTGACCAAGAAGAAATTGCAAATATCTGTCTAATGGCTACTATCAATTCTGACTCTAAGGAAATCAGTACTCTAACTTCAACACAGAAAGCTGAAAGTAATGAAATAGATGCAACGAGCCAAAGTCTGAAGAAAGCAATGTAAGTATTTTTGAACCTGAATCTGAAAATGATCTTTTAGATACTTATAATAACATTTGCAATGAATTTGAAAAGTTTATTAAAAGCATAAAGTTCTAAAGAAGGATTTTAGAAAGTTAAAAACTGAATGTATCATTTGAAATATGCTTTTTTATTAAGAAGTTATATGCAAAGATCTTATCATAGAGATCAAGATCTTAAAGATTATAATGATAAATTTTCTGAAAATTTGAAATACTTTGAAGAAAAATGTAAGAATCTGAATTCTGAAAATGAATATTTGAAAACTGAGATTAGAATTCTAAAGTCAATTTTAGAGTTGTTTTCTAAAGAAAAGACAAGTTTAGCTATGATAGCATTTCAAAGAAAGAATCATGTTTCTAATAAGAAAAATGTTGTTTCTAACGTTGTGACTTTATAATATCAGAAATCTAACAGTCTCAACAGAAAGAAAAATTATAGTAAGCTGAATACACCTGATACCACTAACCCTCCAGGACCCAATATGAGTTGGGTACCTAAATCTGCGTGATCTATTCAATTGTGCCTAAGGAGAGAGCTGAAAATAGAAATGTGGTACATGGACAGCTCTTGCTGTAGGCATATGACTGGTGATAGAAAGAAATTCATTAGATTAGAAAAGAAAAAGGGAGGTACAGTGAGTTTTGGAGACAAAGTAAAAGGTAAAATCCTTGGTATTAGTGTGGTAGGTTCCAATCCTTCAATAGAAGATGTATGCTTAGTAGAAGGATTACATTATAACTTGTTAAGTGTAAGTCAAATTTGTGATAAAATAGAAGAGTGATCTTTGAACCCTCTTATTGCGAAGTTCAAAACATGCATGATAACAAAACTTTATTTGCTGGAAAAAGGTTTGGGAACATATACCTAGTAGACCTTTCTAATATGCAAAACCTAGATATATGCTTAGTTTATGTTGACAATTCTAGTTGGTTATGGCATAGAAGACTTGGACATGCAAGCATGCACCTTATTTCTAAACTGTCTAAGAAAGATTTGGTTCGTGGTTTGCCAAAACTTAATTTTGAAAAAGATCACATTTGTGATTCTTGTCAATTGGGCAAACAAACCAGAACATCTATCAAATCTAGGGGCATGGTTTCTACTTCTAGACCTTTAGAATTGCTACACCTTGATTTATTTGGACCTGTTAATCCTTCTAGTCTTGGAGGAAAGTTCTATGCATTTATTATTGTAGATGATTACTCTAGATTCACCTGGACACTCTTCCTTAGAAATAACGATGAGTCATATGACATGTTTGTTCATCTTTTCAAGAGAACACAAAATGAGAAAGGATACAACATCTCTATGATTAGAAGTGATCATGGAGGGGAATTTGAAAATCAGAAATATGATGCTTTTTGCAGAGAATCAGGAATCTTCCATAACTTCTCATCACCTAGAACACCCCAGCAAAATGGAGTAGTGGAATGCAAGAATAGAACACTTCAAGAAATTGCCAGAACCATGCTAAGTGATTCTAAATTACCAAAGTATTTCTGGGTAGAAGCTGTTAACGCTTGTTATATTCTAAACAGAGCTTGAGTAAGATTTAAACTTAAAAAGACTCCATATGAGCTATACAAAGGTAGAAAGCCAAATATTGGTTACTTTCACATTTTTTGGTGTAAATGTTTTATTCTAGAGAACAAGAAAAATCACCTTGCTAAATTTGATGCTAAATCTTATGAAGGAATTTTTTTTAGGATATTCTAGTAATAGTAAAGCATATAGGGTGTTTAATAAGAAAACTCTAGTTGTAGAAGAATTTGTTCATGTTGTGTTTGATGAATCGGACTCTACTTCTAGAATTTTACAAAATGATGATGTTGTAGATTTTAATCAAGAAAAGCAGAATGAACAATCAGAACAACTAGAATAGCCAGAAAATGAGCAAAACGTTGATAATCAGACTGAACCAGAAGATGAACATGAAGATCAGAATGCAATTGAAAGTCAAATGCCAGAAACAGAAAATGAAAATTCTCAATTACCAAAAGAACGACAATTCCACAGGTATCATCCTCAAGAGGACATCATGGATAATCCTTAAGAAAGGATGATGACTAGAGCTCAATTTAAGAGATATTTTGGTAATGTTGCTTTCGTTTCTCTATTAGAACCTAAAAACTTAGAAGATGCTCAAAATGATGAAAGTTGGATTCTTGCTATGCAAGAAGAACTAAATCAATTTGAGATAAACCAAGTTTAGAAACTTGTTTTTAGACCTAAAAACCATTCTGTTATTGGAAAAAATGGGTGTTTAGAAATAAGCTTGATGAACAAGGTAATGTTGTGAGAAAAAAAGCAACGTTGGTGGCTCAAGGGTACAACCAAGAGGAAGGTATCGATTTTGATGAGACCTTTGCTTCGGTTGCTAGACTTGAGGCCATTAGAATGCTTTGTGCATTTACATGCTTTAAAAATTTCATGCTGTATCAAATGGATGTGAAAAATGTTTTTCTAAATGGTTTTCTAAATGAAGAAGTGTATGTAGAACAACCACCCGGTTTTGAATTCTATGATAAACCAAATCATGTTTACAAACTTACTAAAGCTCTTTATGGTTTAAAACAAGCTCCTAAAGCTTGGTATGAAAGATTAAGTAAGTTTTTATTAGAAAATGGTTTTTCTAGAGGACAGGTTGATACTACACTATTTATTAAAAATAAAGCACATGATATTCTAGTTCTGCAAATCTATGTTGATGACATAATCTTTGGTTCTACTAATGACCTTCTTTGTAAGGAATTTTCTAAGATTATGCAGGGTGAGTTTGGAATGAGCATGATGGGAGAATTAAATTTCTTCCTTGGGCTTCAAATCAAACAATGTGATAATAGAATTTTCATAAACCAAAATGTGATAATAGAATTTTCATAAACCAAGGCAAGTACAATAGAGAATTGTTGAAATGGTTCAAAATGGAGAATGCCAAGGTATGTAGTACACTAATGAGTCCATCCTCAAAATTAGAAAAAGATGAAAAAGGTAAGGATGTGGATATTAAATTGTTTAGAAGTATGATTGGTTCTTTACTATATCTAACTGCAAGCAGACCTGACAGTCACTTTAGTGTTTGTTTATGTGCTAGATTTCAATCATGTTGCAAAGAATCTCGTTTAATTGCTGTAAAAAGAATTCTAAGATATCTTTGTGGAACTTTTAATTTGGGCCTGTTGTATTCTAAAGGTGATACATTTGATCTTGTTTGGTATGGTGATTCTGATTTTGCAGGAAGCAGAATAGATAGAAAAAGCACGTATGGAACTTGTCAGTTTCTAATAGCACCCTTGTATCATGTTTTAGCAAGAAACAGATATCAGTTGCTCTTATTACTGTAGAAGAAGAATATATTGCTGCTGGAAGCTGTGTTGCGCAAGTTCTGTGGATCAAGCAACAATTGGCAGACCATGGTCTGAAATTAGAAACAGTCCCAATTAAATGTGACAACATAAGCGCCATCAACTTATCTAAGAATCCAGTCCAGCATTCTAGAACCAAGCACATAGAACTCAGACATCACTTCATATGTGATCATGTTCAAAAAGGTGATCTAATGATTGAGTTCATTCCTACAGAAAAGCAATTGGCAGATATCTTTACTAAACCTTTAAGTGAAAGTCAATTCTGCTTAATTAGAAGAGAACTCAGTATGTTAGTTCTAAACTCTTAACTTTAGAACTCTGTAAGTATGTTCTAAAATGCTTTCTATATTTGAGATTGAAAGACTTGCTCTGTGTTATGTTTTAATAATCTATTCTGTGTGATTCTGAAAAATGTTTTTGTCTAAAAGAGATGCATAATGCTCTGATGTGAAATTCTAATGTCATTATCAGATTCTATTTTTAGACAAAATAAAAAACAATCAATTTCTTTTATTGTGTTTACTTTTATTGTGTTTTGTGTCTTTATTTTCTCTTATTTTGGCAGTATTTTCTTTTTAAATATTTGAGTTGGTTTAACTTCCCTTAAAAACCGTTTTTATTCATTTAACTTTTCTTCTTTATTATAACTTCTCTTTTAAGTGTTCTTTCTTTCCTAAATTTTATTACTTCTCTAAATTACTTCTTCTCTATTAAAAGTATTTTATCTTCTCTTTTCCCCTCTCACATCGAAACCCTAAACTCTTTCTGCTTCAAAAGCCCTAACCATGGCTAGATCAAGTTCAACTTCTTCCTCCTCTGATTCTTTGACAGAACAAGAACTTCAACTTCTTAAGAGATTATCTAAGAACTACAAATAGAAAGAATCAAGACAAAAGAAATCCATTGAGGAATCGAGTTCAAAGAAAGACAAATCAAGAAGTAAAACAAAAAAATCAAAAGGGAAAGAAAAATTAAAAGAACGGGTCTTTGTTTCTTGAGCAAATGTAAAACTATTTTATCTCTTCATCATCTTATGCGTTCATATGTTATTGACTTGAAGTTCTTTGGAAAAGAAGAATTCAACTTTAAGGAACTATTTGAGTTCCAGGGATGGATGGAGTTTTTATCCTTAAATAGACCTTGCTATGAGAATTTGGTAAAGGAATTTTATGGCTCTCTCAAAGCCACTGGTTCAGAGACATTGTCTGTGAAAATCGAGGGTGAAACCAAAGTGCTATATTACACTGATTTGAGTTAAATTTTCAGAATACCAAACACTGGGTCTAGGGTAACGAAGATTAAGGATATTTCTAGGATAAATGGGTACAAAAAGGAAGAGTTTGTAAAGAAAATTGTTAGGAAATGTTCTGCGGAAAAACGGAATGTGATTGAGTTCTCTAATTTGAATGACAACATGAAGTGGTTGTATAAGCTTATCGTGCACTTTATCTATCCAAAGAGCGGTTCACTCACATATGTAAACCAAGTGGAACTGTGCATAATGTGGCATATAATTGAAAAGAAACACTTCAATCTATGTCATATTATTTTTGACAAAATGCAGAACAACCCTAAGAAATTACTCTATGGTATGGTGCTTACCCCCGTTTTGAGTTTTTGAAATTGGATTTGGATAATAGTGAGGGTCATAGTGTTTCAAAGTTGGATAGTGGATCTTTGAAACTAAAAGATGAAGAAGGTGAAGAAGAAAACAAAAGAAGAAGAAGAAGAAGAAGAAGAAGAAGAAGAAGAAGAGGCTGAGAAGAAGAAGAAGAAAAGAAGATTGGAAAAAGGAAAAGGAAAATTGGAGGAAGTTGAGAAAGAAGAAAAGAAAGAAAAATTAAAAGAAGAGAAAAAGAAGAAACAGGGAAAGAAAAGGAGGCAGCAGTTGAGGTTGAGATAGAATCAGAAAAGGGATTAGAAGAAGAAAAAGATAAAGATGAGGCAAGAACTGAAGAGAAAAAGAAATCTGTTGATTCTGGAAAAGAGAATGAAAAAGAAGAGGCAGTAGAAGTTGAGGAAGTCAGTGATGCTAATACAGAAAAGCTGGAATTAAGTTAGGAAGAAAAAGAGACTAAGGTTGAGGCTAAAAAGGAATCAGAGGTTCTAACAGCATAAAGGAGTAGAGAGGCTATGCTGGGCAAACTGGAAAAAGAACTCATTGAAGAACATAATAAGGAGCTTGATGAGGCTATCAAATAGAGTAAGGCTGTGATTGCACACAATCAGTCCCTCATTGAGTCTTTAGAAAGGATGAAAAATGTCAATGAGAGAAGGCTAGCTACTCTAAAGGAAAAAATGCACACCCTACACTCTTACCTTAGAAAAGCCCAAGAAAGTGAAGCACACTGCGGGAAAACATAGAGTTCATGGAAGGAAGCCTCCTCTGCATCCCTCTTCTAAAAGTCCTGAGAATTCTGCTGAAACTTCTCCTGCACAGAACCTCAGAACTTCTTAAGAGACTTAGAACTGATTCCAAACCCCTCTAACTCCCTTTTAATATGCTCTGACTATGTTTTGTGAACTATTTCTGTTCTTTGTTTTAGTTATTTATTTGTCTTTGTAGTTTGTGTTATTTGAATTCTGTTTAATTTTTTTTTGTTTTGTTTATTTGGTCATTTTTTTTTACTAACCCTTCTTTATGATGACAAAAAGGGGGAGAATACAGGATATTTTGGTGATTAGGTACCTGAAGGAGAAGGTTACTTTTTTAGTACTAATCTTTATATTCTTATCATGTTCTAATCTTATATTTTTTTAGTACTAATCTTTATATGCTTATCATGTTCTAATCTTTTTTTTTGTACTAATCTTTATATGTTTATCATGTTCTAATCTGTGTCATTTTGTTTCCATATAAACAGAAAATAGAATATTGGCTATTTACTTTATATGATGATATGATAGTTAGACTTTAAAACTTAGTTTTTAATTCTAAATATATGTTGTAATATCAGTTTCTAAAACTATTTTCTGTTCTAATTCCTATAGATATTTTACTGCACTTATTTAGGGAGAGTTTTATATAAGTTCTAATGTTGCTAAAATATGTTATGTTTTAGGACTTAGAATTTATTGGCATGCATAAATTTAGGGGGAGCACATGATTTTATGTTTCATAAATTTATTGGTTTTGTCATCATCAAAAAGGGAGAGATTGTTGGCTCAAGGGTCAATTTTATCTTGAGATTTTGATGATTAAGTGATAGCCTCGCAAAGCGAGCAATTTTGTTATGTTATTTTTACATAAATTGCATGATTACATGTTGTTTTTATACATTTTATGTTTGCTCGTGTTGTCTTTTTATTTTAAAGTGATTGTAGGAATGCAATTTGAGCAAAGGAATGAAAAGGCTTGCTTTTATAGAAAAAGAGGACCAAAAGTTGACTAAGTATGGAAGAACCTACCTAGCAGACTTCGCAACGCGAATGAGGTCGCGTTGGAAAAGAAGAACTAACAAAGTCGCGAGTGCGACATTCAAATGCTCGAGCGTGAAAAGCAATCCAAAAGAGTCAGAAAGTTTACAAGCAAATATCGCGAGCGCGACATTAAAATGCACGAGCGCGAGAAGCACTCCAGAGAGGCAGAGAGTTTATAAGCATAAATCTCGAGCGCGACCGTGAAACTGGCAAGCACGAGTCGTGTTTCCAGGTGACATTAATTGCTACCCTTTCACCAGAAAATCATGTCTTCCCATGCATAGGTCAGGACTCTTCCCAAGAGAAGTCACCTGAAGCACCTCTTGGCCAGCCAACCACCTTCATAACTGCCATCATCTTCCTCTTTTATAAATTGAAGTCCAAATCAAGAGGAAACCATGCAATATATAATATGCATCATGCAATAGGCAAAATGTAGAATTAGAATACAGTAGAAAATAATAAAGTAGTACTTAGAAATAAGATGACGAGAGTCACTTATTATTGTTTGTGCAAAGAACATCCAAGAGTTCCTCGAGGTGTGCGCCCTCTGGAGGCTTGAGTTTGATTACTTCTATCTTTCTCTTGTTTTATTAAAGACTTTTTGCATGTTGTACTTCATAATTTTCTATGCAAAGCAACAATATTATTTGGTTTCATTCAATAAAAGTTTCTTTAAGTTATCTTTTGGTTTTTGTTTAATCAAGCTTACTTAATTATATTCTCAGAAAGAAATAATTCAGTAAGGATTAAAGAGATAGAATTCATTTAGTTGGGTTTGCATGTGAATCTTTAACTTGGTTTGTCAAAGTTAAGTCTAACTTATTGAAATAATCAAAGAATAAGAACTAGGCTTAATATTTGACAAAGTAAGGCATTTGTTGTATGTAGAGATACATATAATAAATAGAGTAATTCTATACCGAGAGGTTGAATTATACTTTACCATATGTGATTAAAAAATCGTTTATTGCATGTTACACGTTTTGCTATAGAAAAAGAAAATCTAATGCATGATCAATTCTTCTAAGTATTATACTATACCTTTATCTATAGAATTAAGTAGTATATTTAATTATAGTTTAAATAGGATTATAGTTTAATTATTTCATGTTTTATTGTTGTAAACATATGTGTTAAGGATAAGTAGCAGAGTGGACATAACCCGTTCCTCGTGGGATCGATATTTTTATTACTATATTGCGATCCGTATACTTGCGGGAACTCAAAAGAGACGCAACAAGTTTTTGGCGCCGTTGCCGGGGAACGGTGTTTTGTCATTTAACGGAAATTCTTATGTATGATTTACAGCATTTTTATCTAATATATATATATATATATATATATATATATGTTTACTTCTATTAGTTTTATTTTTATTTCTTCTAAGGTTTACATTTTGAATATTTTCTTTTATTAAAAGCCAAAGATCTGCCTTTAAAAAGACTAATATTTGTTTAAGTGTGTAGCAAATTTTGCCTTCACAGAAACAGATTATGCGAGCGCGAATTCTGGAAGCACGGGCGCAATTTCTGTGACAAAGGGACAGAAGGTTTGAGAACAACATTCGCGATCGCAATAAAATGAAGCGCGAGCGCAACTTAGTCACAAAGGAAGTGATGTTTGTTGGTTCCACCAAGTAATTTAAGTGGTGAATTCAGGTCGAACCTTAGAGACTGAAATCTTAATTTTTGTGTTTAAAAAGAAGGGGGGGGGTTTGTTTGTGAAAAATTCAACTTAATAGTTAAAAAAGAAAATTAATTAATTAAACTAAAGTAGTAATGCAAATTGATGAAAAACCAATTTAAGGTGATTTCTAATCCAATGCACAATTGATCACAGACAACTTATGATTTAATTACTCTTTGAATACTTAACTGAAATTTACCAAAAAGCATGATAAATTCCCAAAACTCCCCTATTTCGTTAACTTGAGCCCAGCACCCTCATTAACTCTAATTATTAAACGATCGGGTATTAAGCAATCCCTTTCTATTTAATAAAAGCATTAAAAATCAGGAAGTAGTTAAACTTGAACAACAATTTATAAAGCATGAACCATTTAATTCAACCCTATTGTCTCTATAGATTATTACTGAAAACCTGAAATATAATCAGTAATACCTAATTGCTACTAACATTCAAACTTTCATAACAATTACGGATTATGAAATCTGAAATAGCACTTAATCCTACCAAACAATTCACTAATAGGCCTTTTTAGCAAAGAATTCAATAGAATCAATTCAATAAGATCAAGAAACAACAGATATTCAAGAAGTAACTACTCATTTAAAACCCGAGTCTCACAAAAGTGCAAGGATGATAAATCCCTTGAATTGGTGTAAACAAATTAGCCACTCATAATCATGGCTTCCAATCACCAAAACAAAGAATAAAAAACAAAAACCTAGATTAATAGATGAACTAAGAGAAGAAAAAACGTGCCTCCTTGCTGCTATAAAATCACTCCATATATAACACCTCCAAAAGGAAAAAGAATCCCTAATCAATTGGGAAATTCAAAAGCAGTAAACAGAAAATATTTGCTATTCTAATTTCTCCCCTGTTTTTAAGCATCTTCTGTTCCAAATCTGGCTCTGACTCCTTCAATAAATTTGAAAATCTCTCTCTTCACTTTCTAACGAGCTAAGGCTCGCCCAAAATGGACATCTACAACAAGAATATGACCTAAAAAAATGAAATCAGATTGAAGCAGAAATTCTACTCAAAACGTTAATCTTCTATGACGTTTTTGAAGACCAAAACGACTTCATTTCATTTAATTGTCTTCACAACAACTATAGGGCTGTCTTCTAAGAATTCAATGGGCCTAGGCTGAGTTAGTTTGGACACTTGGAACTCCAGATATGAAGTCCACAACAGAACAGGTTGTGCTCAGTTATACAGCACATAGCTTCCAAATTCAGAGCTAAATTTGATCAATATTGAGACTGAATTAGCTTCTGATTCCTTTTGACAATTGTAGAACTTTATTTCATCTTTCCAGCGCATCAAACGGAATCCAATTTGAAGGTCTACAACTCCAGATATCCCTGAAAAACCGAACAAGGGTCAAGATAAAAAAATGCTGGAATTTTACCAATTTAATCATATTACTCCAAATGCAACTAAAATAATGTCTAATTGGTAAAAATTGTCTAACAAAGTGAATTAAGCACATAAATAACCCAAAAATGCATACGAATATAGACAATAAAAGCACTTGATAATGCACTTATCAAACTTCCCCACACTTAATCCATGCTTGTCCTCAAGCATGACTTAAAACTCAACGAAACATAGCTCAAACATAAAGGGAAGAACTCTTCTCGACCCTAAACAATCCTTATGAGAACAATCAGAAAAATAAAGTCAATTACTAAGCAAAGTTAAATTGACTAAGCTTGAATGAAGTGCAAGCAAGACTAATAAGTTGAATTTAGACTCTCCTAAACATAAAATCCAAGGCTTGAATATATAAAATTAAGCACATGCAACAAAAAGTTAATAACCGTTCCTCAAAGAATTATTTGGTAACTCACCAAAGTACAAAAATTCATCGCGACCATACCTGCAAAGACTAAATAAAAACAAAAGAAAACTCTTTATTCTTTCTTTCTTTTTTTTTTTTTTTTTTTTTTTTTGTCAAGAAGCTTGAGCATTTATTGTGTGCTTGAGTTGTCATCAATGGTACCTACTTACGGGTATATGAAGTCACGAGCTCAAGTGGCTACTAGCACTGCTCTTTACCCATTATTGGGCAGCAAAGCGATCCGACTGCTACAAGTCTTACACTTGTTGACTCATTTCGACTTTTCTCTTGACTCAAAAACACATACACATAAAAGGCTCATCTTTGTACCTAGGTATCCTACCAAGAATTCTAGAAGTAACGGTCAAAATTTAGCTCAATAAAAATTAAACTCAAGCCTCAAATTCTAGGTCTAAAAGAGTCCCAAATTTAACAAATTATTCAAAAATGCACAAGAGTCAAAAACAGTCAAAGTGACTTAGTTAGACTAATTGAAATTGCTTTTCAACCTAGTTCAAAGGACTATTCAAACACAAGAATAAAATTCTTTGCAACTTTAGTTTTTCGTAAAAATTAAAGTTTCAAGTCTTACTTAAAGGACACAATACACCCTTGGAGTAATCCCAAAAAACAGCTCAAATCATTAATCAAACAAAAATTTTACTCAAAATTCATGGGATAAGTGCGTGACATCTAACTCAACCAATCATAATCAAATGGCAGCAGAAACAAATGAGCAAAATAAGTTGTATGGCAATAGCTATTTAACAAAAGAAAGCTCAAAATTTCAGCAATATGCCATCATAAATTCAGCAGCATTATTATACCATGAAGCATAAAAATCATCAAAAAAAAAAAAACACTCCTAATAATAAAACCCTTCCCCACACTTACTTTACACATTATCCTCAATGTGGACAAATCACAATTAAATCACAAGAGGAAGGTCTTAAGAGTAATAGAAAACTGCCCTGTTTCGCTGAAATTTACTCATCAAATAAATTGCAACCAAAAGCCAAGCTATTGTCCGGTAAAGGGAACCTGCTACAGAATACAATGCAAAACACAAGCCAGACAAACAAGCAAACAAGTGAATGGCTGGTCACTTTTTCGACCAAAATTATTAACAATATCAACCATATGCAACACTTGTTACCTATCCAGCCCTGCACCTGAAAATCAGTTCATTTACAATGTTCAAATCCTAACATCATTCAAAATTTAGGCACAAATTATCAACACAAGCTTAACCATTTTCGAGTCAATAATTAACTCAAGGAAATAGCAGAGAACTAACAAATCAACTAATCTCTTAGGAACTTTAAAATTCTGAGGAATCTGCACAAACCTAAGAAAACTAATAATGCCTAATATACCAACTAAAATCCAATTTCAGCAATAATATGAGAACAGAATAATGGCAGTGCGGTCTCAGTGTAAGTAATCAAGTCAATGAATAAAAGCAGAATTTCCTATCAGTATTCAGTCATATTTACCATTATTGACTAGCACAAACCTATATAAGACTGAATCTACTAACTCAACAAAACTTGATCACAAATACACCATTTAATCATTCACAGAACATTTATCCCAAATTCAGAATTTCCTCAAACCTGTATAATTTGCAACAGAACCAAAACAATTCGAAAGGAATATCAGAAAACATACCTGGGTAGAGTAACTAAAAGAATCCAGATAATAAATATATAGCAAAAGGAGGAAGATGACATTATTTATTTGCAAATAAATAAATAAATAAAATAAAGCAAAAATCTGGGTTGCCTCCCAAAAAGCGTCTTTTTTTATCGTCGTTAGCTCGACATGGTCATAGCATCTTCTTCAATCTAAATAAATTGGATCACTCAATTTGATTTCTTCCAGTGAATGCTCTTGGAAGCCTTCATAAAATGGCTTGAGTCTATGGCCATTGACTTTGAAAACCTTCTTAGTTCCTAAACTTTGAATCTCAACAGCACCATAAGAAAACATATTAGTAACAATAAACGGACCAATCCAACGAGAACGCAACTTACCGGGCATTAACTTTAATCTAGAATTATACAATAAAACTTTTTGCCCAACCACAAACTCCTTTTTTAAAATTAGTTTATCATGAAATGCTTTTGTCTTTGCCTTATAAATCTTAGAATTTTCATAAGCATCAAGACGAATCTCCTCTAACTCCTGCAATTGTAACTTTCTTTCCACACCAGCAGCATCTAACTCAAAATTACAATTTCTAACAGCCCAAAAAGCCTTATGTTCTATCTGAACAGGAAGGTGACACATCTTACCAAAAACCAACCTGTAAGGGGACATACCTATGGGTGTCTTATAGGCTGTCCTGTAAGCCCACAAAGCATCATCAAGTCTAAGGCTCCAATCCCTTTTATTTGGCTTCACCATCTTCTCTAGGATAGACTTCACCTCTCTGTTTGATACCTCAGCTTGCCCACTTGTTGGAGGATGATAAGCTATAGAAACTCTATGAAAAACACCATATTTCTTTAATAATGCCTCCACAGCTCTATTGCAAAAATGAGTGCCTCTGTCACTGATCAAAGCTCTAGGAATTCCAAACCTGCTGAAAATATTTGACTTGACAAAATCTACAACAACTTTAGAATCATCAGTTCTGGTGGCTTTAGCTTCCACCCATTTGGAAACATAATCAACAACAAGTAATATATAAATAAAACCAAAAGAAGAAGGAAATGGACCCATAAAATCGATTCCCCACACATCAAAAATTTCACATACAAGTATTGGGGTCTGACTCATCTCATTCCTTCGAGATATACTTCCTGTTCTTTGACACTGTTCACAATTTTTACAGAAAATATATGCATCACGAAAAATCGTAGGCCAATAAAAACCATAATCCACTATCTTTCTACCTGTTCTCTTAGGTCCAAAATGACCACCACATGCAAATGAATGACAAAAAATAAGAATTGATTCAATCTCATTATCAGGGATACATCTCCTAATAATTTGATCAGAACAAAATTTCCACAAATATGGTTCATCCCATACATAATACTTAGATTCACTCTTCAATTTTTCTTTTTTAGCTCTACTTAAATCAGAAGGCATAGTCTTAGTAACTAAATAATTCACCAAATCAGCATACCAAGGGATCATACCTTGTAATTTAAACAATTGCTCATCAGGAAATAATTCTTGTAAAGGAATTGGATCCTCTTGTGTCACCAACCTGCTCAAATGATCAGCTACCAAATTCTCAACACCTTTCTTATCCTTGATTTGTAGATCAAATTCTTGTAAAAGAAGAATCCATCTAATTATTCTTGGCTTTGCTTCCTTCTTTGCTAAAAGAAACTTTAAAGCTGCATGATTAGAAAAAACAATCACTTTAGAATTAAGCAAGTATGACCGGAATTTATCTAAAGCAAAAACAATAGCTAAGAACTCTTTTTCAGTTGTGGAGTAATTGCGCTGTGCAGAGTTCAATGTCCTGGATGCATAATAAATCACATGAAAAGCTTTTCCTCACGCTGCCCTAAAACAGCCCCCACCGCATAATTGCTTGCATCGCACATATTTTCAAATGGTACAGACCAATTAGGAGCTTGAATAATAGGAGGTGTCGTTAGTGCTGACTTTAACTTGTTAAAAGCCTCCTTACATTCTTCACAAAACTCAAATTTAACATCCTGCTGCAATAGTCTAGATAAAGGTACTGCTATCTTGGAAAAATTCTTGATAAACCTTCGATAGAAACCTGCATGACCAAGGAAAGAACGCAATTCCCTCACAGTTGTGGGGTATGGTAAATTCACAATTAAATCAACCTTTGACTTGTCTACCTCAATACCTCTATTAGAAACAACATGCCCTAAAACAATTCCTTGGTCTACCATAAGGTGGCACTTCTCATAATTCAAAACCAGATTTTTCTCAATGCATCGTTCAAGAACAGAATTTAAATTATGTAAACATGCATCAAATGAATCACCATACACTGTAAAATCATCCATGAAAACTTCAATGCAATTATCAATAAAATCTGAGAATATGCTGACCATACATCTCTGAAATGAAATGTTGCCGGTGCATTACAAAGTCCAAAGGGCATTCTTCTAAATGCAAAAGTTCCAAAAGGACAAGTGAAGGTAGTCTTCTCTTGATCCTCTAGTGCTATCACAACTTGATTATACCCCGAAAAACCATCAAGAAAGCAGAAATAAAACTTACCTGCTAACCGGTCAAGCATCTGATCAATGAATGGCAATGGGAAGTGGTCCTCTCTAGTTGAAAAGTTTAACTTGCGGTAGTCTATGCACATACGCCATCCACTCTGAATCCGTGTTGGAACCAGCTCATTATCTTGATTTGCTACAACCGTAACTCTTGATTTCTTTGGCACGACTTGAACTGGACTTACCTATTTACTGTCTGAAATTGGGTAAATCACCCCAGCATCTAATAGCTTCAAAATCTCCTTCTTCACAACTTCCATCATTAGTGGGTTCAGCCTCCTTTGAGCTTCTCTACTTGGCTTAGCATCATCTTCTAACAAAATCCTATGCATACACACCGATGGGCTTATACCTTTGATGTCAGCCAATGTCCATCCAATTGCTTCCTTATGTATTCTTAGAACTCTTGTCAACCTTTCTTCTTCAATCTTAGTTAACTTACTTGAAATGATAACTGGAAGTGTATCATTATCTCCCAAGTAAATATACTTCAAATGCTCCGGTAATGGTTTGAGTTCAAGAACTGGTGCATCTATAATAGAAGGCAAAAATTTTGTATGATTAGGTAAATCAATCCTAGAAACCTTGTAACTTTTGGGAACTAATGGTAATGACTGCAATTCCATTATTGCATCTTGAATTTCTGCACTTAGGGGCTAGTTTGTACTTTCTTCATAAATTCCTTGACTAATCACTACTTCTAACTCATCCTCCTTGCTCAACTCAACGACATTCTGCACACATGAATAAATTACATCAAGAGAAAACACAGAATGCTCATCAACAAGATGTTTCATAGCATCAAAAATATTAAATTTAACTACTTCCTCATCAAATTCCATGGTTAAAGTGCCAGCATCCACATCAATTTTAGTCTTGGCAGTTTTTAAGAAAGGTCTACCAAATAAAATCAATGCAGAATTTGATGTGGAAACAATTTCCCCCTTATCCAAAATATAAAAATCTGCTAGAAAAATTAATTGCCCAACCTGCACCAAAACATCCTCAACTACACCCATCGGGTACGCATTAGAACGATCAGCCAATTGAATAATAACACTAGTTTCCTTCAAAGCATTTAAATTCAAAGTTTGAAAACAGAATGCGACATGACATTAATAGATGCTCCCAAATCTGCCATTGCTTTCTCAATTTTAGAATCACCTATTCTACATGGGAAAGAAAACGAACCTGGATCCTTACACTTTGGAGGTAATTTTCTTTGAATGAATGCCGACACATTTTCCCCAACGATAACTTTTTCATTATTTCTAAACTTTCGCTTTGTAGTATATAATTCCTTAAGGAATTTAGCATACCTGGGAATTTGCTTGATTGCATCAAGTAACGGTATATTAACCTTTACCTTCCTGAACATCTCCAAAATCTCTTTCTCTTGTTCTTCCTTCCTTGTCTTGGCCAACCTACTAGGAAATGGAGGAGGAACAACAAAATTATTAGCATCATTAAGTTTAGAATTTACCTCAACTTCAGGAATATCAGAATCCTTTGAACCTTGCTTGTGCTTCTTTGTTGACTCTTTTACAACCTGATTATTAACTTCTCTCCCACTTCGCAAAAGTATAGCACTAGCGTTTTCTTTAGGATTAATCACAGATTGCGATGGAAGCTTACCAGAATTTTGAGCTTCAAGTTTGCTCACAGATGAAGCTAACTGACCAATCTGCTTCTCTATATTATGAATATTAGTCCTAGTTTCCTGCTGAAACTATTGTGTATTAGTAGCCAAAGCTTTAACAATATCATCAAGTGACATACTTTGATTTTGAGAGGAAGAAAATGGTTGATTCACTTGTGGTCTTTGCTGCTGGTAGCGATTTTGCATTGGCTGATTCCCATAACTCAAATTCAGATGGTCTCGCCATCCCGGATTGTAAGAATTAGAATAGGGATCATACCTGTGTTGTTGCTGCCCAAAATTTCCTATTGCATTGGCTTGCTGCACTAGTTCATCCTCTTGAAGTATAGGACACATATCAGTAGCATGACCAGGAACCATGCAAATTCCACATGTTTTAATAGCTTGCATGTTTCCTACAGCAATTTGTCTAACCAAAGAAGTTAAATCTGAAATTTGTTTCTCGAGATTAGACGTACTTACCTCATTAACCTTCTTAGACGTGTGATCCATTCTCATTCCAAACTGCTGGGAATTTGCTGCCATGTTAGCAATTAATCTTTTTGCATCTTCCGGTGTCTTGTCAACTAAAACACCTCCACTAGCAGCATCTATCATATTTCGGTCCATCGGCATAAGTCCCTCATAAAAATATTGGATCAAAAGCTGCTCAGTAATTTGATGATGGGGACAGCTTGCACAAAGTTTCTTAAACCGCTCCCAATACTCATATAAACTCTCTTCACTATATTGTCGAATGCCACAAATGTCTTTCCTTATGTTGGCAGCCCGAGATGCAGGAAAATTCTTCTCTAAAAATATTCGCTTCATCTCATTCCATGAATTAATCGATCCAGAAGGAAGGTAATACAACCAGTCCTTAGCTTTATCTTCCAATAAGAAAGGGAAAGCTCAAAGCTTAATTTGCTCTTCTGAAACTCCTTGAGGCTTCATGCTAGAACACACCACATGGAACTCCTTTAAATGTTTATGCGGATCCTCACTTGAAAGTCCATGAAATTTAGGCAACAAATGGATTAGACCAGATTTTAATTCAAAAGCAACATCTAAAGTAGGAAATTGAATACACAAAGGTTGTTGATTTAAATCAGGTGTTGCCAATTCTTTTAAAGTCCTGGCTGCCATGGTTTCAATCTCGGGATCCGAATTTGAAACTGATTCCCATGGAGAATTATTTACACTATTCGTAACAGTCCGTTCAGACGAATATTCACTCAAATTAGCTTCCTTAGCTAATTTAGCTAATTTCCTCAAACGCCTAGCTGTCTTCTCTACTTCAGGATCAAAGAGAATTTCACCAGATTGAGAACTTCTAGTCATAAACCAAAAATCTTGAATGCTCCTTCTTCAAAAATAATACTGCTCTTTTCTCCACAAACCTGAAACAACAACACTAAACCAAGGTAAAATAGAAACTTAAATAAAATAAAAACATAAAATTTTACAAACTTTCAGTCCCCAGCAATGGCGCCAAAAATTTGATGTTTGTCGGTTCCACCAAATTTAAATTACTGAATTTAACTGTAGAAGTGGTGAATTCAGGTCAAACCTTAGAGACTGAAATCTTAATTTTTGTGTTTAAAAAGAAGGGGGGGTTTCTTTGTGAAAAATTCAACTTAACAGTTCAAAAAGAAAATTAATTAATTAAACTAAAGTAGTAATGCAAATTGATGAAAAACCAATTCAAGATGATTTCTAATCCAATGCACAATTGATCACAGACAACTTATGATTTAATTACTCTTTGAATACTTAACTGAAATTTACCAAAAAGCATGATAAATTCCCAAAACTCCCCTATTTCGTTAACTTGAGCCCAGCACCCTCATTAACTCTAATTATTAAACGATCGGGTATTAAGCAATCCCTTTCTATTTAATAAAAGCATTAAGAATCAGGAAGTAGTTAAACTTGAACAACAATTTATAAAGCATGAACCATTTAATTCAACCCTATTGTCTCTATAGATTATTACTGAAAACCTGAAATATAATCAGTAATACCTAATTGCTACTAACATTCAAACTTTCATAACAATTACGGATTATGAAATCTGAAATAGCACTTAATCCTACCAAACAATTCACTAATAAGCCTTTTTAGCAAAGAATTCAATAGAATCAACTCAATAAGAACAAGAAACAATAGATATTCAAGAAGAAACTACTCATTTAAAACCCGAGTCTCACAAAAGTGCAAGGATGATAAATTCCTTGAATTGGTGTAAACAAATTAGCCACTCATAATCATGGCTTCCAATCACCAAAACAAAGAATAAAAAACAAAAACCTAGATTAATAGATGAACTAAGAGAAGAAAAAACGTGCCTCCTTGCTGCTGTAAAATCACTCCATATATAACACCTCCAAAAGGAAAAAGAATCCCTAATCAATTGGGAAATTCAAAAGCAGTAAACAGAAAATATTTGCTATTCTGATTTCTCCCCTGTTTTTTAGCATCTTCTGTTCCAAATCTGGCTCTGACTCCTTCAATAAATTTGAAAATCTCTCTCTTCGCTTTCTAACGAGCTAAGGCTCGCCCAAAACGGACATCTACAACAAGAATATGACCTAAAAAAATGAAATCAGATTGAAGCAGAAATTATGCTCAAAACGTTAATCTTCTATGACGTTTTTGAAGACCAAAACGACTTCATTTCATTTAATTGTCTTCACAACAACTGTAGGGCTGTCTTCTAAGAATTCAATGGGCCTGGGCTGAGTTAGTTTGGACACTTGGAACTCCAGATATGAAGTCCACAATAGAACAGGTTGTACTCAGTTATACAGCACATAGCTTCCAAATTCAGAGCTGAATTTGATCAATATTGAGACTGAATTAGCTTCTGATTCCTCTTTGACAATTGTAGAACTTTATTTCATCTTTCCAGCGCATCAAACAGAATCCAATTTGAAGGTCTACAACTCCAGATATCCCTAAAAAACCGAACAAGGGTCAAGATAAAAAAATGCTGGAATTTTACCAATTTAATCATATTACTCCAAATGCAACTAAAATAATGTCTAATTGGTAAAAATTCTCTAACAAAGTGAATTAAGCACATAAATAACCCAAAAATGCATACGAATATAGACAATAAAATCACTTGATAATGCACTTATCATGAAGTCAGAAACTTTGGGATACACGTTCGCGATCGCGACAACGGAAATTGCAGGCGCGATTGTCCAACGGTCAGAAAGTCTCAACTATCTTTTCATATTCAAATTTCAACTCTTCTCCTTCCCAAGGTATTCAAACCTGCAAAAACTGCAAACACCCTTTCAAAACCAATCAAATCTCTTCTTTTGCAACTTCCCCATTAACTATTCAACCCTATCCTTCCCTAACAACATCTATATAAGAGTTTCTATTCCTCTTTCAAAATCCCCAACTCTATCAGTGCAATAAAAACTCCCAGCAACTCGCTTTTCTGTGTGTTTTCACGGATGATCCTCCATCAAGTCAGCACTATGCCATTCAAACAAAAGGCCAAGAAGAACAAGGAGGGCTCTTCTTCTTCTGCTCCAGCAAAAAGAGATTTGGCTTCAAGGTATAAGGCCCCATTCCCTATTTATACTATAGAGGAAGGCGAACGTTTCATCCGCCTCGCCAAATGCAGTTTCACGGGTATGTACCTTCTTGACCATAATTTTTTGCAGAATACTGGTATTTTAGAGAAAATCCAAGAATATCTGAAAACACTTAACTTTGAAATCTTTAGTCAATTGAAAATTCCTGAGAATGCTAAATTGAGTTTAGAATTATTGACTACCATTGAATGGGTTGATAACACTGAAATGGCCATTAAATTTAGAGTAGATGGAGAGGATTTAACTTTGGATTATGATAAAATGCATCAATGGTTAGGATTCCCTAGAAATGGATTTGCTTCTAAACCGAAAGGTTGGAATGCTGCTTCCGTTTGGGAAATGCTAACGGGTCAATAATCTTTTAATGCTCGAAATGCTGGTAACAAATGGTTTAAAGATGAAAGTATTTTTTACCAGCATAAATATTTGTGTTACGCTTTGTTCGGACGAGTGGAAGCCTCCAAAGTCCAAACAAAGGATTTGTTTGTGTTGGAAACTCTCTTGCAGGGAAAACAAGTAGATATTTCAAGCATAGTGCTAGATACAATCTACAACGCATCTCGTCATCAAGGCAAAGTTACGTTAGGGGTCGGTAGCATGGCATCTATTTTAACGTATGCTGCCCGCATGCCTATTCCACCCTATCGTACCCAGCCTACAGATATTTTCAGGTATATGGATGGTGCTTTCTTGAAGAAGACCGGACTAGTCGATGAAGTGAAAACTGGCAACACAGTGGTTTATCGCTGGAAGTCATGGGAAAGAAGAGTAGGGTAAGGTGATAGAGATGAAGGAACCTCTCGTGCGCATGAACAAAGACAAAGGAAAGGCAAGTCACCAGTAACATCTTCTCCTCACGCGGAAGAAGAAGAAGAAGTCGCTGGATGGAAGCAAGTTCTGAGTAAGGTAGATGCATTACAACATTCCCAGGAAAATTTGCATGTAACAGTTTTTGAAATGGGACAACAATTGCACAAGATCCAAAAGACCACAAGAGTATGGCACGGAAGTGGATGAAATATTTTCAAAAGCAGAATATCGAATTCACTCCGTCACCTCCGGATTCTCCAGAGGCGTGAGGTTTTTTCTGCACACACTTGTTTATCTTTTCATTTCTATTTGTGTTATGTGTGTTTTATGCATGTGTTGTATGTGTTGTATGCATGTCTTCTCTCCCAATGAGGACATTGTGTTATTTCTGCACACACTTTTTATCTTTTTGTTTCTATTTGTGTTATGTGTGTTTTATGCATGTGTTATATGTGTTGTATGCATGTCTTCTCTCCCAATGAGGACATTGTGTCTTTCAAGTATAAGGGAATAGTCTCTATGTGTCTTAATTTCTCTCATATATATATAAAAAAAAAAAGCAAAAAAGGAGCCAATAACAAAAATTGACAATTAAAAAAGTCATTTCTTTGCCTTGGTTCAATGTTTAGTCCCTACATGTTGATTTGCTTATATTTCACGTTTTGAAATGGAAGTCTTGAATAATATATATTATGCTTAAGAGATTTCAATGATTATATATTTTATGAACTTAGGTATTAAGGTATTAAATATGACATATGAATTTTCTTTAGCAAATGTTAATATTTAGTTAACTATCTAGACATTTTTTTTAGCTTAAGAGAAGCATGAATCCTAACTTGAATAAAGAATAGGAAGAAAAGGGAAACTAAAGCCATAATACTTGTATGTTTCAAGTCAATAAAGGATGAGGGTATTTTAAGAGAAAAAAAAAATAAGATAGAGGGAATAACGGAAATCCGTTTTAAAACAAAGTGGTACGGAGCATAAAATACAACCACTTACCATTTATATTCCCACATATATCTATATTTTAAGTTAAAAAAAAAAAAACAAAAGTGGTATGGAGCATAACATGCAACCACTAAAGAAATAAAAAGTAAGAAGTGATATGGAGCATAAAATGCAACCACTTTGTGAGAATAGAACTAGGTTACCTAAAAATGCCTTGAGATGAGAAACAATACATGTGTGCTAAACTTTTCCGAAGTACTTCCTATTTTTGCATTCTAAGGAAGGAGAATTGCCTCTCTTATGTTTTAAGTTTGGCTAGATTTTGTATACTTTAGATTCTATTTGCTAGATTGAAATTTCAGATGTCATATTCATTTATACTACTTGGTTCATAAACACATCAATCTCTTATCTTTGGTAGATTACTTAAGAAGTCTAAATCAACGAGCAAAATAAACATGATCAACATGAGTTCAAAAGAAAAAATGAATGTTTTTGCTTAGGGACAAGCAAAGAGCTAAGTGAGGGGTAATTGATAGCCTCGCAAAGCGAGCAATTTTGTTATGTTATTTTTACATAAATTGCATGATTGCATGTTGTTTTTATACATTTTATGTTTGCTCGTGTTGTCTTTTTGTTTTAAAGTGATTGTAGGAATGCAATTTGAGCAAAGGAATGAAAAGGCTTGCTTTTATAGAAAAAGAGGACCAAAAGTTGACTAAGTATGGAAGAACCTGCCTAGCAGACTTCGCGACGCAAATGAGGTCGCGTTGGAAAAGAAGAACTAACAAAGTCGCGAGCGCGACATTCAAATGCGCGAGCGCGAAAAGCAATCCAAAAGAGTCAGAAAGTTTACAAGCAAATATCGCGAGCGCGAAAAGCAAATATCGCGAGCGCGACATTAAAATGCACGAGCGCGAGAAGTACTCCAGAGAGGCAGAGAGTTTATAAGCATAAATCACGAGCGCGACCCTGAAACTCGCGAGCGCGAGTCATGTTTCCTGGAGACATTAATTGCTGCCCTTTCACTAGAAAATCATGTCTTCCCATGCACAGGTCGGGACTCTTCCTAAGAGAAGTCACCTGAAGCACCTCTTGGCCAGCCAACCACCTTCATAACTGCCATCATCTTCCTCTTCTATAAATTGAAGTCCAAATCAAGAGGAAACCATGCAATATATAATATGCATCATGCAATAGGCAAAATGTAGAATTAGAATATAGTAGAAAATAATAAAGTAGTACTTAGAAATAAGATGACGAGAGTCACTTATTATTGTTTGTGCAAAGAACATCCAATAGTTCCTCGAGGTGTGACGCCCTCCGGAGGCTTGAGTTTGATTACTTCTATCTTTCTCTTATTTTATTAAAGACTTTTTGCATGTTGTACTTCATAATTTTCTATGCAAAGCAACAATATATTATTTGGTTTCATTCAATAAAAGTTTTTTTTAAGTTATCTTTTGGACTTTCTTTAACCAAACTTACTTAATTATATTCTCAGAAAGAAATAATTCAGTAACGATCAAAGAGATAGAATTCATTTAATTGGGTTTGCATGTGAATCTTTAACTTGGTTTGTCAAAGTTAAGTCTAACTTATTGAAATAATCAAAAAATAAGAACTAGGCTTAATATTTGACAAAGTAAGGCATTTGTTGTATGTAGAGATACATATAATAAATAGAGTAATTCTATACTGAGAGGTTGAATTATACTTTACCATATGTGATTAAAAAATCGTCTATTGCATGTTACACATTTTGCTATAGAAAAAGAAAATCTAATGCATGATCAATTCTTCTAAGTATTATATTATATCTTTATCTATAGAATTAAGTAGTATATTTAATTATAGTTTAAATAGGAATATAGTTTAATTATTTCATGTTTTATTGCTGTAAACATAAGTGTTAAGGATAAGTAGTAGATTGGACATAACTCGTTCCTCGTGGGATTGATCTTTTTATTACTAAGTTGCGATCCGTATACTTGCGGGAACTCAAAAGAGACGCAACATTAAGCAAAACAAATAAATTTATTATTTGTGTTAATATTATTTTATGCAGATTTATTTATGTTTAAATATAGAAATAATAAACAAGACAAATTCCTAAAAATCCAAGATTAATTGAAGATCATGAAGACCATTGAAGATTTTAGTGGTTAGCATTTTAGGATTTGTTGTAGGATAGAAAAAATATTCATTTATAAGCACAAAAATATTTTTTCTCTCTTTCTCAAAAATAATTTTCGAAAAGTTTCCTTGAAAGTCAAAAATCACTAACCTAAATGAAAGAGATTTTTTCTAAATCATTTTTGATAACAAATTTTTGAAAAAGATTTTCTTATTTTCGAAAACTATCTCTATTAAAATCTTACTTTTATTCGCTTACCTAAATGAAAGAGATTTTATCTCAATCATTTTTGGTAACAAATATTTTGAAAAAGATTTTTACATTCGGAAACTATTTTTAATGAAAGTTCAAAATCTTGCTTTTATTCACTTACCTTAAAAGAAAAGATTTTGACACAAAACATTTTTTTTTTTTTTTTTTGCAACAAGATCTCCTTATCTACTAGTTTTGGGAAGTCAAAATTCTTATTTAAAAGCTAAAGATTTCATTTTCTAAAATGAGACTTTCATCTCTCTCTACAAAAAGCGTCTTTCCCTTATAAAGACGTGGGTTTTTGTTTTAAGAGTATAAGTCCATTGATAAAATATTTTAATCTCTCAAAACTTGCTCTTAACCCCCTTATTTCTTTTCATCTTATTGCTTCACGAATTATCTTTAAGAGAAAGGAAAATTTTTATAACAATTTCTTTTGAAAAACAGTTCTTTTCTTTAAAATGATTTTCTAATCTTGATTTCTGTTTTTCCTATGTTTACATTTGCATTTCTCTCTGTCTATATAGATTTTGTAATCTGTTGTAGACAGGTTTTTATTTGAAAAATTTTTGTGTAATAGCTTAAGTGAAAAACTATTGTGAAATAGGTTATCAAACGACATTTTCTTTGTGTGGGATTCTAATGTCTTGATTTGAGTTTCTGTTCTCTGCAAAAGCAGAAAGGGTTGAGGTTGACTAGAACCTTTAGAAAATCTAGGGACAAAGGGTAGATCTAAGTGTTGATCTATTGCCTTGTACTGTTGGTTTGTCTCTTACCCTTAAAAAAAGGTAACATAGTGGAGGATCTCAATATGAGCCTTCGGGAGTGGATGTAGTTGAGTTAGTGCCGAACCACTATAAATCTCTGTGTTAATCTTTTTACTCTTTGAAGTTCTGCTTGATACAATTTTACTTACATTTTTGTTAATCTTTTAGAAATGCTAAGTTATTAATTGTTTTGTTGTTCTAAACTCGAATAAGCTTTATATTTATCGAACATTAGAATTCCGGATTTCTACATTGTGAAAATACCAAGTTATAATATGTTCTTCTAGATTCAGTATATTTCACAATTTGGATTTTTAATCAGTTTTCTAAGTTCACTTAAAGCTTTGTGAAGCAGTTTAGAAATTCAATAACTGTCTCTTACATACTCTTTAATACTTGTCTAAACTTTATGAGATAGTTCAAAAACGTAATAACTTTTCTTCATAAAATTGTTTTGAAATTGATTAAGATATTGTGAAGCAGTTCTAATCAATAGCTGCTCTTTATAAAGTCTTTCTATTTTCTGCATAGAGCTTTATGAGGAAATTCTAATCTTAATAACTTACTCTCACAAATGCATTCTATTTCCTCTACAACAGAATTCTGATTTTATTTTTGATAGTTAAACTTTTATTTTTAGAAAACTCAATTCACCCCTCTTGAATTGTGCTATACGTATACGGGACCCACATTAAACTTTGAAGAAATAAAGAGAAGGAAAACTTATTTCAAAGCTGTAGTGTTTTTGCCGTTTGGTTGTCCCGATTTTGTGCTATACTGGTTATATTCTGTCTTAATTGTGTTTGAACATGTACGTATCAAGTATGTTAAAAAAAAAAGGAAAAAGGAAAAAAAGGCAACACTCTACATTCAAATCTGCGGTTTTTAAGAGTTAATACAACAGACTAACCACTAAACTGAAGCATATAAGACAATTACTTTCTTTGGGTAATAATATATAGATATAATTATAAATTATATATAAGGATTCCAAAACATGGGTGAACTGTGCAACAACACACATACCTCTTTTGGTATTTATTAGTACAAATACACAATTCTTTTATTCCCCCACATTCGGAGAGTTTAACAATAAATTATTGATTTTTCTTTTTAAAATTATTTCATTAATGTAAGATTTTACTTTAGTTTAAATAAAATTTATTGTTCTTAAAAGTTTCAAATTTTAACCATTAAAAGTTCATTTAAATGAGAAAATAAATCAAAATAGTTCAAAAAAATAATGTCATATATGCATGAGAATATTGCTTAATTATAATTTTATTTTTTAAAAAAAATTATCTTAATTTCATATATGAAATTAAGAAACAATTATTTTATAATTTAAAATACTTATTCATTCCTTTAAATAATTACTTTAAAATATTGTATGTTGATTCTAATCATTAGATACATTATAAAAATATAGACATCTCAAAATTTTTTATTAAATTAAAACAATAATTAAAATTATATAATCGTCAAGTAATGTAATAATAGGAAAAAGCATATACTAACATGGTTGAAAGTGTTGCTTAATTTATTTAAAATAACGGTTATAAAAAGTGTCATAATAAAAAATGTCGCTAAAGGTAATTTTTATCGTAATGTCATGTGCATATATAGAAATAGAATAATTCTACATACAGCTAATAAAAACATTAACTTGATAATATTGTTGCAATATCTATATACTCAACTTTATCACAACACACATATATGATACTATGGGCAACAAACCCCAATTAATTGGCATAGAAATAAACATGTTTTGACCATTAAAATTCAAATCTGTCTATCAAACTAAAAGTCATTTCCATATTGTTTTCTCAAATTGATAGACTATACTTTAGATCTACCATAGATAAGATGAAATGCAAAAGCAGATTAGCGATCACTTCATTGCATTTTACCTGCAGAAGTAGCAAAATTCAGAAGCAAGAAAAACAAATCAAATCAAAATTCAGTCTTTTAACATCATATTAAATCCTATTTCAACTTAATCATAGAGTGGAAACCAAATGTAACAAACAAGCTAACTATAGTTGTAACAATGTAAATAAATTTTCCTCTACCATATTATGTTTCAATTGTTTAACTCAAAGTTATTTATTTTTGTAATAAATCATCTCTTAAAATAAATAAAAACACTAATATTTAAAATCCATACTTTTGAAAAACTAATATAAATCATCATTTAATTAAATTCCTTTACTTTCATAAGATATAGGTATTTCTTGTAAAAAAAAGTACTTGTTTGAAACTTCTAATATATATTAAGTGAATTCTTGTGTGGATAACAAAACTTAAAACTTTAATGAAAGAATTATAGAATCTTACACAAGTTGAAGAGCAGTATGATCTGGGCGAGAGTAATGGTGATTGGGTTCAAGGAGGTTTACAGGAATGAAGTTCCGATCATATTGCTGTGAAGGTACAGATTCATACACAGACCCTTGCATTAGGTTTGTTTGCTGTTGCTGTTGCTGCTCCTGTGCTCTCTCATTCTCAGCTATCTGCACCAACCCATCAATTTCCATAAATAATCACTAAACACTAATTACAATTTCCAATAAGCAAGACTAATATACAAATGACAAGTAACGCGTAAGAGTTACTGTTGAGATATATTTTAAATTCAAATAGGTCTCCCTGTATTTTGCTGTTTGCATCTTCTCTTTAACTGCATTTATTACATGTTAATATATAACTAGCTTGATTTATGTACACATAAAGTAGGTAAATATTAACATGCAATCAATCATAATTAATCACATATTAGGGAAGGGAGAGAGAGAGAGACAGAGAGAGAGAGAGAGAGAGAGAGAAACCTTTGCTCGCAAATACATATTGTCATTTTGCAGCTCAATCTCCTGCACCATTTAAACAAATTGCTTAAATTTTAAATGAAAAATTGTGAAACTATATGGTATTTTTTTGTATATTTTTATGCTGAGTATATAAATTCACCCTTGAAAACCTTGGGGCAATCTCAATCTTGCGAATGACTTATTATACACTTGAACTTGTAAATTTTAATAATATTACACACTTTTACACTAATATCAATATTTTTTAGAGTTTTTAGCTTTTATCTATAAAATATCGACTTGATATGTAGTTAGCGTGACTTTTAGAATAATAATTTCCATAAATTTCAACATTTTAATGAGTGTTTAATTTTACAAGTTGAAGTATTTAATAAAATAAATTTAAAAATTAAAGTATTTAATAAGTATAATTTTATAAATTGAAGTATTTGATAAGTGAAAGTAAAAGTTGAGTGTATCACAAGTTAAAGTAACAAAATTCATGGGTGAATTTATATATTCGGCCTATATTTTTATGGAAAAAATACAGTACGATCCTTATAGTTTGCAAAATACAACTAGTCTGTCTCTGTCTTTTTAAAAATATATGTTTTGCTTCTGTTACACTACTAGGTCCTTCTATCTAATTTTTGCATCTTTTCGATTAATTTAACAAGAAAACACAAAGGTCCAAGGAGAGATAATAAAATATTATACCAAAAAAATTATAGTACGATATCTATAGTTTTAAAAATACAACTAGTCTGTCTCTGTGTTTTTAAAATTAAAAGGGGATTTTGATAAGGTACTTAATAGAAACATTGCCGAAATTAGATGGATGAACCTTATAGTCTGACGAAAATAAATTATAAGAATGTTTTAATATATTTTATAAAAGACAGGAACAGTCTAATTGTATTTTGCAAATCACAGAGATCGTACTGTATTTTTTCCTAATTTTTATAAATAGTTTACATAGGGTAGGAATGCTTCTACTCCCTAAAAGGTTTATGGAACTTCAATTACTATTTTATTTTTGTATTTGAACTATAATTCCTATTTTAATTATGAATCTTTTTAAAAACTCTTCAAAAAGGTTTTTGGCACTCCATATTAAATTTTATTTGACTTAATTGGATATATTTAAATTTCAAAAAATTAAAACATTTTTAATAAACCTATATTTATCTGTTACTAATTTGAAAAAGAAAAAAAAAAGTAACATAGCACGTTTCTAATTTATCCTTACAATTATTTTTTTTTAATTCACAAAATTTTTCTTTTCCAAAGTCCTTTCATTTTTAAAAGCTTTATCAAAATAAATTCATCTTTACTTGTTTACATATGTTAATACTGTCTAAAAGTTTTTTAATATAATTCATCATTTTTTATGGAAATATTTATTAATAAAATTTCATATCTTACCAATTTATGTTTATTGTTCTTAAAATTATCTTTAAAATGTTGTTCATTTAGCTTAATAGTTAGTCTTCTCACTAGTAAGGACCTCAAAATCTCGAGATTTTGAGTTACCTCGACCAAAAGAGTTTTCATCATGTTGTGTAGCATATTGTATTATTTTGACCCATTGGACCTCCTAATGAATTAAAAAAAACGAACAGTAGTGGAAGAGTGTTTTTTTTTTTTCTTCAAACGTGAGATATATTCTTTTTTGTTGATAGGTTTTTTCTTCAAATTTTCATGTGTTATTAACAAAATAATTAAAATCCACAAAAGAAAATATATAAAGAGTATTACAACAAATTATATGAAAAAATAACAAAAAAGTTACCAGAATTTTTTTTTTAGAAAACAAAATGTATATATGGCTAGAAACCCTTTAAGATTTTTTTTCCCCAGAATTTGCATAATGAAGGAGACATTATGATCAATTATGAAGATAGAAACAGTAATTGAAGTGCCAAAAACCTTTTGGAGAGAGTGCCAATATTGTTCCCAAAATTCCAAGGATTATAATCATAAATTTAAGAAATTTGTATAAAAATTTTCAAAAAGAAAAAAAAAAGAGAGAGAGAGAGAGAGAGAGAGAGAGAAGAGTTACATACTCAATAAATTGGCAAAAAGAAAAAATAATTAGAGAATTTCAAGTCATAAAAAAATTTACATCATCTAAATTTTGGGAGTGGATCTGTCATGCAAAAACATAAACAATTTACAAACCACCACCATTATAGTAGGATTTGGGTTTTATATTTGTATATCAGAAGAATTATTTTGTATTTGGTGTAAGATTAACTTTATATATCTGTCTATTAAAAAAAATAAAACAAAATAAATAGAAAAGAAAAGAAAATTTACCCTTTTCTGCATGTATTCGATCTCAGCGAATAACATTTCATTCTGGTAGAATAAAGTGAGGTTAGTACAAAAGAAAAACAAAAGTTTTAAAGTAGAAAAATTGCACAATCTTCAAATGTTTAAAAATAAATAAATAAATACCTTTTTGGACCTAATTCTACTGATTCCTTTCTCCAACCTGCCTTCCAGGTTTTTGAGATCCTTAAAGGTCATAGAACTAAGTGACTCACCTAAAATATGCCTACAAAACACACTTAATTATCACATTGAACTTCAAAGAGAAAGATATCTATTTGATAATTCCTACCTGTTGAAATTTTGAATTTCCCTGATTTGCCTGCGTAGTTTGGAGGATTCTTGTTGATAGAACTGCATATTTTTAATATATATTTACAATTCTTATAAATAAAAACAACAGATTTAAAGCAAATATAAAACAAATATAGCCTGATGGTTTGGGCATAGGTTTTTTCCTTGATTCAAATTTTCGACTCATTCATATTGTCGGAATATTTTTATGTTTTTGTGATTTATTTGTCCAGGTTTTTTTACTTACTATAATCGAATTAGTTTTGATGTAGATAAGTAACCGATTAATTCAAATTTAGCCATCGGTTATATTAAGTTTTTCCTAGACTTTATTTATCAATAATATAAAAATTTATTTACCGATCAAAGTATATATAAGTATACCTGAGTGTTAGCTTCAGAAGCAGATGCTGGATTTGTGGAATCTGAACAGGCTTTCTTGTACCTATCAATTGTTGCTCTTACACTGCAAAATTATGCACATCCATTTCAGAAAAATCTCATAAATCAGTTCAATTCAATTACATAAAATTTTTTTTGAAAATAAATTATTTTAAAAATAAGAAATGATAGAGTATGCCAAAAGTAGTATCATTTTGCAATAATTCAATTCATTCAGTGTAGTCAGACATTTATAGGCTTTAGTATAGCATGTGTGCACTTTTCCTAAAAGGTGAATCTGTTACGTAAGAATCATATTTGTTTCACTCATCAACTTCATAAATATATATTATAATATAAAACAACAGTAGTTGTCCTCCGGATTTTCCAAATAACACAGTAATGTCTCCGGTTTAACAAGATATTATCTACTTTAACTACAAGAAAATTAAAATTTACCGAAAAAAGGTTTTTGTCGGTATTTAGCGACAAATTACCATCAAATTATCGATAAAATTTGCGGATAAAAATTTTCTTTTAGAATTTGGACTCAGCCTATGCTCATAATGTACTTTCGATACTAAATTCAATGCTTTTGCGGCATTACAGAATAGATGAATTTAGTTAATATACCATTACTTTTATGGGAAAATATTTTTAGCACAATTTGTGTCAGACCCAACATAAGTAAAAAGATTGTACATAAAAATGATAGATGAATTTAGATATTGTTGATATCACACTGAGACTGTAACTGTAACTGTAAATGTGCACCGATTGTGCCAGCCACAAACGTGTGCATTAGCAAAGCTCTACTTTCATTTGGGAGTTAAATCCACCAAGCACTTAATCCTTTGTGATTTACATAAAAATAAAAAGAAAGAAAATGACTAGTTAATAGAATTTAATTTTTATACACATTGTTTTTACTTGATGACTATTTTACTACATACTCATTCACTCAGAAATCAAACTTCCCAAACACCCAATTTCAGAATTTTCAACATCACACCAAATTTTAAATAACCATTCCTTTACCTTCTAATCCACACACCCAATTTCAGAATGTTCATGATGCAAATATTCTGGAAATCAGAGATGTTGAAAGAAAGAATTTTCGTTAGGACATAAGGTGTACCACAGTACAATAGAGTTTGCTGGATTGAATTATTCTTTTAGATTAGAAGACAAGATGTTGAATCATTTTTCTTACTTTGCATTAAAAGTATGCAACAAATGATAAATACTGAAAAAACACTAAGCAATCAGGCAACTTTGTGTAGCTTATCAGGAGTAGGTTTTGTCATGTCTGTACTTAGTTACTTATATACACACTTTGAAAGAATATTTCATGACAAAAATAGTTAAATAGAATAACAGTACTAACATTATTGACAAGATTGAAATGACTCTTACCATCCTCTAAAGTGGCATTTTCAGTGTATAAATATTGCATTATTTGCTGTTATAACCATTATGGAAATTTGAATAGTTAAAAGAAAGTTGCTTTTAATGTAAATTTAACATATTTTAATTATAAAAAACTACAAATTAAATAGTTCAATAAAAATTTCAAATTACATTGTATAGTTTGTAATAAATTATGTTATTAGAAAAAATGGTTCCAGCCATAATGAGAGAAACCCTATATGCTTCATTTTGTGAATTGTAATGAAATATAATGCACTCGAAGTAAATAAATTTCTAATATAAGTAATATACTAGAAATGAATTTAATTATATTGCATATTATATTTCATTGTGGCTCATTACATGGAAACCAAATTGCTTCAAATTACAAATTTTGAATAAGATGTGTATATGTTAGTGAATTGTAATTACTGAACTACAAAATAGTTGAACAAACATTTCAAATTACACTTTATAATAATTATGGATGGCTTTTTAATAGAAAATAGTTTCAACCATAATGAAAGAAATGCTAATTAAATCACTTTATAAATTAATTTTTAAATAAATTGTGTATATGTTAATCCATATTTTAGGTTAATGGACTTTTCTACAAACAAAATCTCAAAATATGATTGAAGTTTGTAGTATGTAATTTTGATCAATTTAGAAAAGGAAATAGTTACAATCCTACTAGAAATACAGTTAATAACTGTCCCATATATATATATATATATATATATACTCTCTCTTGAAGGAAAGTGTTTGAGCATTCATCTCATAAATCTTCCTTTATTTATTTATTTTTTTTTTTTTTTGAGAAGATAAATCTTCCTATATTTATAAATGTATAAATACAAATATTCAAATAATTCTTTTAAAAACAGTGTGCATGAACCCCTCTCTCTCTCTCTCTCTCTCTCTCTCTCTCTCTAGGAGGTGAATCCTAGGAAGAGGACTTTAGGTGAATTTGTTACCTTAATTTTCTCGAGCCAACGATTGGTTGTCTCTGCCAAGCTGGCAAAAGAAGGAAGTCTATGCTATGCACAATAATCTACTGACCACCTCGATTAAAGCCATAAATGTAGAGCTCTTTTCTTATGTGACATTTCTTAGTACTAAAATCAATCTATTATCAAATAATAATAAAATTAAGTATATTTCTACTTTAATATAATATTTACGCTAGAAATGTATTAATTAACCTAAACTAAAATTAAATTAATGTCAAAAAATAATATTTAAATGATATAGACTTACAAAAGGTTCTAATGCCAATCAACTATGCTTTAATACTATTAAAATCGTTTTCAACATTAAATTAAAGGTGTTAAGTTTAAATTTCAGTTGAAATTAATGAAATAAAGAAATTATTTTTGGCACAATTTGTGCTAGCCTAAAATGAATGAAGAAACTGTAATTTCTTTAAAAAACTTTTTACAATTTAGATATTATTCATGTCACAGCAAGAGTGTAATAGTAAATGTGCACAGATTGAGCCCTAAACAACTTGTGTCATTTAGCAAAACTCTAAGATAAAACATAAAGTATAATACTTTTTAGTGGATAAAAATATTTTTAAACTAATTTACCAGTAAGTCTTGAGACATTTATTTAAAAAATTGATTTTGACATATATCTATAAATTATACCCTAAGTATGGATTAAAAATAAACTCTAATTAATAAAATGAGAAAGAAAAATTATTAAAGATTAAAATTGAAATATTTTTTTGTCCTGTACTGCCTGTGAACTCTGAGACACACACAGTACTGGTGAGTATCAGATATGGCAGCAAGAGGAGCATTGGGCAGCTCCCATCACCTTACGCAAAAAAAGTGATTTTTCTCTCATTGGTTCGTACCCTTTGTTATCCATTCCTTCTCCTCTCCCATCATCTCTCTCTCTCTCTCTCTCTCTCTCACTCTTCAGCTAGAAAAGATTTCTATGCTAAAATCTTGATGAGCAAATTCATAAATCTCTCACTCTTCAGCTAGAAAAGATTTCTATGCTAAAATCTTGATGAGCAAATTCATAAATCTCTCAACACGAATATTACTGCCCTTTGACGTGAAAATGGCGAAGCATATAAACCCATTTCTATTTTAGACATTATAATATTATTTCCTTAATCATGAAATCTCTTTCCCTCTCTAGGGTTGGAGAGAGTTGTATTGAAGCTTGAAAGAGGAAGTTGAATCTTTAACCATTATGAATTTCATTTTACACAATTTCATATACCATTTATGTATTCTTATGCAAAAGCTTTTCCGAATATTAATTAAAAATAACTTAGTTTGAAGGAATTTGTTTCCACATATATGAAAGAACTCTCTCTTAAAAGAATGACCCAAACATGGAGTGGAGAGATCTGTATAAAGTGGTTCTTTCTTTGATAATTCTTGATTTTAGCTTCAAAGTAATAAAACAAACAAACAAGAGGTAGACATATTTTCAAAGTATTAGGACATATAAGGGAATTTTCTTTATTTTTCTTTTCAAAAAGAAATTAAAGAATGGAAATATTGAATGCGAAGAGATTATTAAAAGAGAGGTCTAGTAAAAGAAGCATGACACCACCTTCTTTGTCAGTTGTGAAGAAACTGAAAAATCATGTCTGACGTGACCAAAGATTCGTAAGTTTGTAACAATGACATACAACAAGAAATTAACCCTAAAACCCAAAGAAAAAGAAAGAGAAAGGAAAAGAGGAAAAGGAAAATAACCCTAAAACCACTAGATCTTCTAGACAAGGCTAAAATGGCCATAAGTAATGAGATATCCAGATACCAAATTGCCTTCATGACCTCATATTCAGTTTAAGATTGTCAAATTAATCGAAAAATAGTAAATTCATTTCAGTTTCTGAATTGTTCTTTGAAACCCTAATCCCTAATTTCATTGGAGGGTAAAAGGGTAAAATAGTAGGGACAAAATGATGACACCTATTACACTTTAAGCACTGCTTTTTTTAGCTTTATTGAGATTGATTGAAGGTATGAGTTTTTTTAGCTTTGTTGAGATTGATTGAAGATATGAGCTGCTGTTGTGGTTTAAGAAATACCCATTTAAGTGAGAGAAAACCCTAATCTGCAATTTGACGGGTACTCTGTTACCATGTTTAATTTTTACTAAAGAAACGTCAACTGATGTATATAGAGAGAAGATAAGCAAAGCTCTTCTTTCACATACCAACAACCCTAGTTATCATATTTTTTTTTTTTTTTAATATTGTTTACTTATTGCTATAGATCTGAATATTAATAAACCAAAAGAGTTAAAGAAGAGAAGAAACACAAAAGAAGAAAAAGAAAACAACAAAAACCAGACAAGCTAGCTCATAAAAGAACAAATCAAGAGCAATTCTTTAAGCAACAATTGAATTGAACCCTTTAAAAAAATAGATTAAAAAGATAATTTTCTTTATGCAAACAAGTGCAAAACCAAAGATAATTAAAAAATCAGAGGCATACATACAAGATCACGAAAAGAAAACAAGTTGCAAACCTGTTATTAGCATATTCATAGAGGCGGCCGCGGCTAGAAAAGACTACAAGAGCAACTTCAGCATCACAAAGCACAGATAGTTCATAAGCTTTCTTGAGCAACCCATTTCTGCGCTTGCAAAAGGTGACTTGCCTGTTTGTAGTATTTTCAATTCGTTTGATTTCAATTTTGCCTCTTCCCGATTTCCTATGGGAAGGGCCATCCGGTTCTTGATTAGGGAAATCCGTGATTGCAACCTATAAATAATATGCAAAAAAAAAAAAAAAAAAAAAAAAAAAAAAAAAAAAAAAAAAAAAAAAAAAAACCATAGATTATTAAGAAAAAGATGGCTATTGCTCTAATTAAGCATGAATTTCAGACAAAGAAAACCAAAACAAGCAAAACATATAGAAGAAAAGACTAATTGGGTTACGTTTGATTTTGGTGTTTGTCTGTTCAGTTCACTAACCTGGTAAGGAAACAAAGAAGGAATAGAAAGAAAAGAAAGTATTTTGTTGAATTTAACTCTCTCTTTTGTGCTTCGATTATATCTCTTAACAAGAGTAAGAGTTGCAGAAAATGGAAATGGGTTGGTTCTATCAAGTAGGTATATATGGACATGAAAATAGACCTTTCAACAAAAAACCCAGCTAATAATAAATACTGTTACAATATATTCTTCGTATATGGGTCAAGAATACGGAGGGATTATTTGGTATAGAAGCAAAAGGGGTTTCTTTGGGTTGGATGGATTATAGTTGGGGGTCCATTAACCATCCATTTCTTCATGTATGTCGAAAAGGAGAGGTGATAATGAAAAAAAGGGTGTTGGAAAGGGACAAGTAATGGTGGTTAATTAGACCTCATGGGTTGCAAAGTCAAGTTGCAGTCAGTGCTTTTTAATGTTTTGATGGTATATGGAACAGAAAGGAAATCCAAAATGAGAGGACTTCCCATGTTTTTTCTTTTTGGTATTTTTGGGGCTTTTTTTTCTTCTTTTTTTTTTTTTCGCCTCTATCCATTCCAGCTTATCGTTTCGTTCTTGACTTCAATTCCAGCAGTTGAAAGTTAAAAGTTTGTCACATCCTCTTTGGTTAATTAGAATACTCCAATAGGGTTTGAAGTAATTCTAATTTTTTAAATACTACTACAACATCACACCGAGCAATATTAAATGATGAAATAATATTTTATAGTATCATTTAAAAATAACAAAATTGTATAATAAAATAATCGTAAAATGCATTACAATATTGTATCTCATTGAGATATATTAAAAAGAAGCTGAAATGCTAAGATGCATCTTTCAAGTATCCTACAGAGTCTTTGACCAAAGTATTGCAATAGTAAAAGCCATGCATAGTATGACCTAAGAGTGTCAAAATGGGTTGGTGTTTCAGGTTCAACGTGGATTCGCCTAACACGCGACATGATTAGGGTCAACACAAACACGACATGGATATTAGGCAAGTGACACGAACACGACACATTTAGCTTGTCTAATATCATAAACATGTTAAGTAGATCATGCTGACTCATATACAACCTGTGTAATCACTTAATATCATAAACAGGTTAAATCAGTTGTGTTGACATGTATATGACGCACTTAATATGCTTATAATATTTTTAAATTTTAACATATTTAACTCCAATCATATTTAAAAACAGATTTTCATACATAAAATGTATAAATTCTTCAAGATTCATAACCAAAATAAAAAGGTTATACAACAATAAAATTTAAATAGGCTTTGGTTGGAGTATTTATATTTAACACTAAAATTACCTCTTTACTCTTAAATAAACGGGTCACTTGCCTAACTGTGTCAACCTGCAACACGACACGTTTATATTCGTGTCATAAATTGGTGATTTGTCTATAGCACGAATCTATTTAACCTCAACTCTGATCCATTTATTTCGCGTGTTAGGCAAATCATGTTCAAGTGTCATGCCCCGTTTTGACACCCCTAGTATGACCTGCATAAAAAAAATGCATGCATACTATTAATATATTTTTCAATAGTGATAATAATTTTGAGAATTTAACTAATTATATTAAAATAAAAAAATTAAGTATTTTTTTATTTTATGTTTATAATTTATTATAAATGATTGTTTATATATTTGAAATATTTTCCTTATTTTCTTATATAAGTTAATGTATTTTCAATAGTGATAATATTTCCCTTATATTTGAATTCTTTTCCCTTATATTTCTTTCTTATTTTCAAAAAAAAAAAAAAAGTTTTTCCTTATTAATATTAGTTTTCTTTTCTTTACTTTTTTTTCTTCTACATGACATTATCTGAAAATATAAAACAATTTATCTTCTTTCAATTACTGTCATTACAACTTATTTTTTTACACTTATGCTAAATAACTACTCTCCTTAGACTTGGCAATTTTAGAGACTTAAATTTTGTTGTCATTTAAGATAGATTTCTCTACTTTTATATATTATATAGATATTAAGTCTATCTACTAATTCCAAGTACTAAGTAGAGTCAAAATCTGTAAGATAATATTATGTCAGCTCATGACCTGCTCAAAATTTAGCACGAAAAATTTTGTCTCAGATCATTTAATATGCTTAACAAGCTAAACTCAAGCCTACTTATCCAATCGGTTCAATAAACAAGTCAAGTTCTAGTTTAAATTTGTAAAGCATAAAATTGGCTTTTTTCTTTAATTATAAGTTGTAATTGGAGCTCAAGCTCATATTTTCAAGCTCGAATCTAGCTCAAATATAACTTTTATCTAGCCAAGCTCAAATTTAACAGAAACTGACTCATTCACATACTAATAAAGTTTGATAGACTAAATATTATGGCCTAATTATAGAATTTCATGTTAGATAGGTAATAATGGAGTCTTGAACTTATAAATGTGGCTGATGCATACTTCAATATTGATTAAGAGAACGTAATGACATTATGATACTATAGATTGAATATGTGTACTCAGTTGACCCACAATAATATAAAAAATATAAAAAAATATGAGTGTTTTCTTCAGAAAAATTGGAAAAACTAGACAATTTTATAATTAAATAAGTTTTTGAAATTGAACAAACAAATTTTTTAAGTAAATAATTTTTTGAAATGACATAAATTTGAACATGAATTTTAGCCAATTCTTCTCGTGACCTCCTAAATTTTGCGGAGGTTCAATCATGATCTTATATTTTTACATTTCAATAATAACTATGTTTCTTGCCAAAATGAAATAACTTTATAAGAATTCAATATATGACCTATACTTTCACATTTCATTTTGATGTGGGGCTAGTTACTAGTGAAATATAAAAGTGCAAGGTCATGATGTGTCTCCCGCAAAGTTTAGGGGCTTAAAGATAATAGCTGAAAATACACGATCAAATTTATGCATTAGGCATTTTTTTGAAATATTATTCCAGTTAGATTTATGCCTAACCATAATAATATCATTGATTACGGGTATGTTTGGCAAAATTGATTGTTTTTTTAGCTGTTAGCTGTTTTAGTAGTATTTTAGTTGTTTGAATAGTTAGTAGCTATTTTAGCAATTTTTCATTACTAAAAGCTAAACATTGGAGGAGTTCATTTTTTTTTATGAAAGGTTGCATTAACCTTTGAAAGCTAATTAAAACGCTATATTACCGAACACATTAAAAAATAAAATTTAGTGTTTTAAGCTACTTAAAGGGTTTGTTCAGCAAAATTATCTTTTTTAATTTGCTAGTTGTTAGTTGTTTTAGTAGCGTGTAGTGTTAGTTGTTTTAATAGTTTTTAATTGTTAACTGTTTGAATAACTTTTAATAAGAGACTGAAAGCTAAACGTTATTTGGATTAACATTTTATAAAATGTTATCTTAATCTTAACAGCTAGTTTAAATGTTATGATACGAGCACTATAAAAAATAGCTATCGTAAGCTGCTGTCGGACACAACCTACATATGATATAGTCAATAATATTTTGATTTACACAAGAGTAAAAAAGTCCTAGCCACATTTCTGTCCTTTTCTCTTTCCTTCTTCTCTCAACCTTTTTTCTTTCTTTTCATGTTTTTTGGGTGGCCATCAGTCTACCCCGCTTTTTGTTTATTTTTTCATTTTTCTTGTGTTTTTTAAATAATTCCTAAATATATACCTGGTTGATCAACTTATGTGTTCATGTTTCTCAAATATATTCTTATTGATATATCTTGAGGTTTTATTTCCCTTACATAAGGGTTTTATTGGTGTGTTTAACTCATCTTGAGCGAGGTTCTCTTCTTTCTACACATGGGTTTTATTGGTGTATTTGTCTTTTTACAGAGATGTTTCTCCTTATTATGGAGATTTTACTTTGCTTTTTAGGTAGAAGCGCAGTACAAAGTGCAAATCCTTCCTTCAATAGAAGATCTGAGTTTGGGATTTGATAGGAATCGTTGAAAGGTCAGGGAGTCGAATAATAGTTATAAATTTCCTTGTCAATCCACAACTCTATTAGGCCCTTCGAATCCTCTCTTGGAATATGTTTTCTATAAGTGATTAATTTTATTTATACAAAAAGCTAATATTTTGAATTTTACTTTGTTTCTAATTTCTTTTTTTTTTTCCATAGAAAAAATTGAATTAAATACAAATTTAGATAACTAAATTTTGTAAAAAAAATTAAACTAAATTTTAACTATAAATCAAATCCGATCGATGTGATTCAATTTATTTTTTCTTTTTTGACTTAGACTTAATATTTAGATTAAATCAATTTGATTTTCAAGTTTTTTATTTTTTTATTTATAGAATAAAAAAACGAAACAAACCAAGGAACTTTTATTTTTTATTTTCACTAAAACTAAAATAATACCATTTTTAATCAAATTATGTCGGTGAATTTTACCGTAGATGCAAATTCTATCCCACTTGAGTGACTTGTGACGAATGCAATTGAAGTGTGAAGAGGACTTCCATGCTCATGTGATGTCCTGGTCAGTGTACCACCAATTCATCAATTTATTTATGGTAAAAATGGAAGTCCTTGTTTCACATTCTCAGTTGCAATTTGTTTCTCTGCCATATTTGAGGAATATTGATGGGATCCTTCATGACCCAAGATGACAGCCAGTACCACTATTTTTTTTCTTTTCTAACAGAAAATGATAGGTTTTCGATATTTCTACACAGGTACAGCATCTTTTGCAAGACGGTTTACAAACTCTTCTGGTGGATTTGCTATTCCCTATCCATCTCGCTTTCTGCAGTCAAAGAGGTACAGATTGTCCAGTTCTATGGACTACACAGCAATCTTCTTCCTGGACTTGTTGCCTAATGCCTCTGTGCACCACTCTGTGCTCTAGCTAGCGAAGTCTCTTTCTTATTGGACTCGTTACATCTTTTTATACTCCATTAATTTGATGTCAAAACAAGTTCTTTATCATCGTCAAATACTAATTAATAGGCCGTGGCATATTTTGGTTCTTTTTCTCCCAAAACTTAAAATCTTAATTTTTCTTTTATGACCGGCTAACGGTAAGCTCTCACCAATGGTCACTCTTTCCTTTTTTTTTTTTCAAATAATCTTCCGATTTATATTTTTGATACAGACATTGTTATCCAAATATTGAAATTTATTTATTGCCCATATTTTGCAATTTTGTTTCTATGTAAGATAAATTTAGGATCTAGTATATGAATTTAGAATACTAATAACTCTTATAAAGCAGAAAAATTTGCGTACCTGATTTGTGGTTTGAAGCAAAGTTCCCGTTTTGACTCATTGTATTTTCTGCAACCACGTACTCGCAAATAAAATTAGAATTTATGTGATAAAGACTAGATCTTCCTATCTGTCTCCTTATTGCATGTAGGCGGCTTTCTATGGGACTAGCTAAAATTAGGGTTTAGGATGGAGAGGAGACCTAGCCTATTTATGGAGAATCCTATAGACTTTCTCATTACAAGTTCTTATAGGATTAGGTCTACACGTTTACCGCCTAACCATACTGGCCACTAGAGGTGTATAAGCCCATTATACAAGTGATCACATAAATATAAATTGGGATTCATACAGATATTCTTAAACTGTATTTATTCAGTCTGTTTTCACAAACTAAAATAGCCCACAATTAATAGAAGCCCACATTAAAAAAAATTCTGATTTATTGTTGTCACTACAAATGGTGATTTTGTCAGCGTTTTGTTATTTGGACAAATATGCAAAAAGAAGTGCAAATCTCCTCTCTGATAAAAGGAAGAAAATTGAAGGTGATCAGATCAAACTTGTAAAAGATCATGATATTGAACAATGTCCATTAACAATCAACAAGTGGAGCAAGCGATTGTATGTCGTATATTTATTATGTTCTGTCAGCTTGATCACATACTTCAAATCAAGATTATATTTTTTTGATTATTTGTATAAGAGGTTTATTAGTTTCCTCTTAATGAAATTTCTAGTTTGTTTTCTTCCAAAAAAAAAAAAAAAAAAAAAAAAAAAAAAACAGTTCTTTATCAGGTATTTGATGTAGTAGGGGTGGCCACAATTTTGAAATAATCGGTTTTAGTTTCAAAATCGACGGTTCCAGTTTCAAATAATATGGAATTGAAATCGAACCGAAAATTGATGGTTGCAGACGTTCTCGACCGGTTTTCTCATGGTTCACATAATTTTAAAACCAAAAAATCTTGCTTACAAAAATACACTTAACATAACTACACATTACATAGCCGTTTATAGTTGTTTGGAGGGTTGATTTGAAGATTTTGATAAAAAAATTTTGACAAAATATTAAAAATGTATTGGGACCGATTGCAACTGTCGGTTCTAACCAATTGTCAAAAACTTCGGTTTCGACTAATTCTCGAAACCACCGGTTCACAGTTCTAAAAAACATAGAACCGAAACCAAACTGCAAACTCTCAGTTATGGTTCTGGTTCTGGCTAACTCCAGTTTTGCACGGTTTCAGTTTCAATTCCAACTAGTTCCAAACCATGTTTCGGTTCTAAAAACCGAAATTTGGCCACCCCTAGGTTATAGGCGTATATACAAAATACTTGCACCTCCTATGTAGTAAAGATGTAGATTAGGGGAAAAAGGTATATACCTAATTTTTTTTATAATATTTTGAGAGAGTTCAGAAAAAAAAAAAAAAAAAAAAACCATATCTAATATATTAGAAGTAAAAATTTTTGAAATTTTAGAAAGACAGTAATTCCTGCCAGACACCTGTATTTCTCTGTGCACTCATTATATCTCATATATGGGCTAAGGATTTACTAGGTTGGTAATTATATTTTCATTTGCATTTTATTGATCATGATTGATTTCTAGAAATCAATTGTAATTGGAAAATTTTATTCTCATTTATGATTTTTTTAATTTCAAAATTTTGATTGAAAAACGAAATTAAACTAATTGTAAAAATTAATCTATTTTATGAAATTAGTGGATGTCCTACATAAACTAGAAGTCTATATTCTTGATTAGTGAGAATTCTATCTTTCTGATTTGTGTAGGACTCTATCAAGGTTCCACACACACAAACACACACACACACACACACACACACACACATATATATATAGCTTCTCATAAATAAGAACGACATTCTCGTATTCTTTCACTATTTTATCTATTCTCTCTTTATTTCTCTCCCTGTTTTTATATTATTTTATAAAATGTTATCAACACAGTTTTGTTCTACCCTTTGAATCGCTCCTTTGATCTCCCTTGATCAAATCGCTCACTTGATCTCCCTTGATCATATCGCTCAAAGAATCGCTCCCTTAATCTCTCTTGATCAAATCGCTCAAAGAAAGGATAACTTACGGTTTGCGACAACCAAAGTTAAGGTTGGTATGTTTGGATTTGTTTACTGTAAAAAGTTAAATTTTATATAACCTTAAAAGTTATATTGAGGTGATTAATTCATAATAAGATATGTGGTTGAATAAACGAAAGTTATATATAATTTTCTGCTCTATATATATATACTTTAAAATATTATATAATTTTGCTTCGCCATATATGCACAATATTCTATCAACATGTATTATTGATGCCAATAAATGAATCATAAAATACATAATGCGAGAATACAAAAGAGTGTTGCTTTATTTGATGGTGTTAATAAATGCTTGGCCTTGATGGATCTATAGCTGTTAGCGATTAAGATGAACGGGGCTACGTATATTGGTCAAGTTTAGTGTATCGTTGTTTTTTTATTATTATTATTTTTGCTTGATTATTGGCATTAAGGATTTTTTTTCATTAATTTACATGATCCGTTAATATATATGTATATAGTTTCTCTATTTGCATTAAATAAATTTTACCACCAGAGTGTTACAAATAATGTGGCATATATGGATATTGGTTATGTATTTATTGTAAACCAAAATATTGAAAGGAAAATTTAGCTCGATAGTAGAAAGATATTTAAAGGCTCCAGAAGAGCAAATATTACTATCTAAAGAAATGAATTTTATGTATAATGCATTATTCCAAAGATATTCATTAAAATGGATATCATATGAAGATAACGATTAAAATAAATATGGTTATAAACCGGATGTTTATAAATCCAAGTATTTTATTATTTGGCATGATCGGTTGGACCATCCCGATCAATAATGATGCAAAAATGAAAATTTAATCCTTATGTGGATATTTATTGAAAATTTTTTGATCATATCTAACATATTTGGTTATTTTATTATACTATTTTTAGGTGCTTGATCATTTTTAATCATGGAAAAATTAAAAAATGACAATTTGAGACCCAAAGACTTTCATGTACTTAAGAAAGAGTGGAACTTAAACCTGAAGCATTAGTTCTTGATCTTCCTCATAAGATTCAAATAATTGAACTTGAACAAGGAGTTTCAAATCTTGACTTTACTCATAAGATTCAAAGGGTAGAACTTGATCCTGAAGCATTATTTCATAATCATCCTTGTAAGGTTCACAATGTGAAACTTGAACAAACTAATATTGCTTCCTTAGAGCGTGATTCTGGAAAGCGTCCATCAATTTGAAAAATCTAGTAAATCAATAAGATGAAATTCGTCGAGCATATTTCAAAGTTGGACTCTATTAATACAGACTTGAAAACTATCCATCAGGTTCAATGACGAAACTACATTTTTGTGCTAGTTGGTTTGATTTGTATCCATCTTGGCTTGAGTATTCTTCATCTAGTGATGCTGCCTTTTAGATACCTTGTTATTTATTTAGCGAGTCATGTGAATAGCTAGATTCAAATATATTTGTTGTTGGAGGTTTCATATAATTGTTGATGAAACTCGTGATGAATCCAAAAGAGAGCAAATGGCTCTTGTTTTACAATTTGTAGATAAATATGGATTCAAAAGCAAACAATTTTTTAGTCTTTTTCATGTGCGAGACACTATGGCTGCAACTCTAAATGAGATTTTTTTAAGTTCTTACTAAACATAATTTGGCTATTCATAATATTCTTAGGTAAGAATATTATGGAGTTAGTAATATGAAAGGTGAATGGAATGACTTACGGGCTTTTGTAATGAATTCCCTTATGCTTACTATATTCATTATTTAGCCCATTGATTACAACTTGTTTTGGTTGTAGCATCTCGAGAAGATGCTCCAGTTCATCAATTTTTCTTTAGTTTAATTTTTATAATCAATATTATTATTGCATGTAATAAAAGACATGATGAATTAAAGGAGGCTCAAGCTATAGAACTTATTGATGGGATTGGTAATAATGAGATTGAATCAGGAAGGGGGTTTAATGAAATTGGTGCTTTAAAGCGTACAGGAGAACTCGCTGGAGTTCTCATTTAGACTTCATATCTATTTTATTGAAGATATTCAATGCATCTTGTGTTGTTCTAAGTAAAATGACAGATGAAGCTGTTTCGTACTGTAACATCACTTCCCGATCCACCTGTTAACTCGACTGAACTGAGCCGAGATGCTACAATCTGGTTGAACCTATGTCCTTTCATGCTAATATCATTATGTATGTTGAATATGATGTCAGGCTGTTGCTTTTTACATTATTTTTATATATAGCTATGTACTTAATAGTTACAAGACAGTAAACTAGTTTCCAAAATGAAATGGGCCCAACTATATGCCCTGTACATGCCATGATAAGTATAGACAAAACCAAAATATCAAATTGAGTAGCTACCCTGAAGACTGGGTCTTCCAAAGATGAACTGCAGTAGTTGTGAGATGACTCTCTACGGTCCAGTTCCAAAACCTACGAGTTAAACAAGTAACTCGCTGAGCAAATAAAGCTCAGTGGATATCTCAACTTATAAATAAACATGCAAGCACACATATCATTATACTTTCATGATATCAATGTATAAATAAACATAAAAACACACATTTCATTATGCTTTTAGTAATTTATTTGATGTTCATTATGTTGTATGACTTATGAAATTTTTAGTTGATAAATAATATAATCTCATAACTGTATGGCTCCATAAGGTTATAGTGAAACCTAAGAGATAAGAAGAACTGTATGAATACTGTATGAAACTGGATGAATACTGTATGATTGAGCTGCTATGGCCCATATATAAATCAGATCCACTCAACGGCCTGTAGCCGGAGTAACAAACTGTATGGGGCGCAGATCTGCTATCCTATGTCGCGACATAGTCTTATCTACATGGTTTCTGTCTAACCTTAATGGAGCATATTATCGGTATTTCAAGAATACAAAACAAAAGCATATTCCTTTCTTCATTAAATTCATAAACCATGTTGTTCTTTCATGCTTTAAGAGGATTTCATAGATAAATAGAAGTAAATGCACACAAATGATAATTTGCATGGAAATCGAATTGATGCACCCGTGAGGCAACTTGTACCAATCATTAGATAACTTAATTTCGACCAGTCAGTTTAAAGAATTTATTACTGTTAATTTAACTCAACTCAGAAGGTTCAAATTCAATAATAATTTTAGGCTGCATGAAGCTACATATGCCTCCCAACATCATTTCTAATGTAGCCCTGAAATCTGACAGGGCAGCCTGCACATGTTTCACAAATTCTAGCATAACTCTGTATTCATAAGTCCAATTGTAGTAATTCTAAATTCTATGGTTAGCTAACACATTAGGGTACATATTTGGCTTCTACCACATCTCTTAATTACGTCGGTAAGATAGTCAAATATTAAGCTCAAGTAGCAACTGCCAGTCTGCCCAGCTGTTGGTTTCCAGCCTACATAGTTTGTATTCTTTTGGTCATATCTCTCAATTTATAACTCCAATTTAGGTGATTCTACATTCTATGGTTAGATAACACATTAGGCTAAAAATTGGTCTTCTACCACATCTCTTAATTATGGTGATAAGGTAGTAAAATATTGAGCTCAAATAGCAACTGCCAGTCTGCCAAGCTGTTGGTTGCCAGCCTGCACATGTTATACTATTTTGGTCACAACTCTCAATTTATAACTCCAATTTAGGTGATTCTGCATTCTATGGTTAGCTAACACATTAGGGTACAAAAGTTTCTTCTACCACATCTCTTAATTACGTCGGTAAGATAGGCAAATATTTACCTAAATTAGCAACATCCAGTCCGCCCAGACTGTTAGTTTCCAGCCTGCACAGTCTGTACTATTTTGGTCATATCTCTCAATTTATAACTCCAAATTAGGTGATTCAAAAACTCATGGACAGCTAAAACATAGAGGAACAAATAACTCTTCTATACCACTTCCTAATTCCATCGTTAAACAGAGTCAAAATTAGGGTGAAGTTACTGGTCAGTGGTCCAATAAACTTGGTTCAGCATGAATTCAATATCTATTTCATTCATTCAATTCATCCCATGCATTATCACCATTTACAGACCTCTAATTCAACATTCAGTAATATATGTTTTCATTATCAACACACTACACAAGTATTCATGCAAGAAAATGTGAAAAACTAAAAGAGATATCAAACCTTCAACCAAAAGAGCTTTAAAGCTTCTTCTTAACTTCCTTTTCCTCCTACTTTGAGCTCCCCTCTCCTATACATAATAACTCTTATAAATCATCTAAAATATCACAAAAGTATGAACTTTAGAAAAGCTACTTACTTGGATAGAGTTCTAGGTTGAATTTAGTGTTTAAATCACATGAAAATTGATGGAGAAAGGAAGGAGATGAAGAGAAAGATGAAGGAGATAAAGAGGAAGATGAAGATGAAGAAGACGTTGAAGATGAAGATGAAGAAAATGAAGAAAGCAAACTGAAATGGAAGTCTCGTATACTTCCCAACTATCTCTTTAATTGTATGGTACAATTACAAAATAATACCTACATTTTCTACATGTTACATTTTAATCCCTCAACTTAATATTTTAGTGCAAGTAAGTCCTACTCCTTATACTTTAATCTTTTTGTTTTATGCAAGTAAATCCACTTCTCTTACTTATTTAAGTTACATCCCATTCTACCCCACTCTGGAGTTAAATGGCTCGAACCGGGTTCTAGTTCGGCCCGACTCGACTCGACTCTATGCAACGACTCGATTCAGTAGGATGTCACACGTACTCTCAACGAGGAGATGTAGACTTTGCTATAAAGCAATTACTATCTTTTTACTTTACCTTTATTTTGCATCTCATAAGAACTTTTAGAAATTACTCGAATTCTTTGTCAAGCTTTGCAATATCAATCACGAGATATGTTGAATGCTATGCATCTTGTTTCAAGTACAAAAATATTATTTAAGAATTTAAGAGATTCAAATTGAAAAATTTCTTTTGGAAATGTAAAGATATTTTGTGAGAAACATCAAGTTGATATGCCGTATTTCAATGCTCGATATATCGTGAGGCATGATCGATCTAGAAACCAACAAGATGACATTAACATTGAACATTATTATCAAGTTGATGTGTTTATTGTTGCGATTGATTATCGATTGCAAGAATTGAATAACAGGTTTAATAATTATACAATAGAATTAATTGTTCTCAGTTGTGCTTTAATGCTTCGAAATGGATTAAGGCTTTTAATGTTGATGATACTTACAAGCTTGCACAAAAGTTCTATCCCTAATGGTTTCACAGAGCAAAAATTGATTCATTTAAGGATATAACTTAAAATATTTTAAACTTGAAGTTCTAGATCATATTGAAATGCAAAAGATTAGATAGTCTTCAAGAAAGAAAATTATAGATTTATCCTCTCACTGATAGATTGATCAGACTTATTCTACTCTTTTTATATCAACAATAATTACAGAACGAGCATTTTCAATAATGAAGATAGTGAAGGCAAAACTTCGAAATAAAATGAAAGATAATTTCTTAAATGATTGTTTGACTATTTACATCAAAAAAGAAATTGCTATAAAGTTTAGTGTTGATTTAATCATTGATGATTTTAGCACTATGAAAGAACGTCAAGTAAAACTTGTGTATAACAACAAAAGATGATATTTTAAGTCAAATAAGAATTTGAATAATTTTTATGATATTGTTTTTAACAATTTTTTTATGAAATATTATTTCCCTTTACTTATGCTATAAAGTAATTTTATTAGTACAACTATTATATTAAGAAAGGATACATGACATTCATATGGCAACTTAAAATATTTACTTTTAATAAAGTTTATTTCTTATCTTTCTTTTATTTTATATGTACATGAAACATGAGATTATTAATTGATAATTTTATAATTAATGCATTTATATTTATATAATTGCAATTTGATGATTTTATATCATGAACTGTATATATAAATAAGTTCATCATGTATAACGATAAATATATTTTAGCCTCCTAAGAAAAAATCATGGTTTCGTTACTGCCTATCCTGCATCCAAAGCTGCTACACCAGGATGTAAAGAAGCGTCTATATTGCATTTCAGAAACCCGACTGGGGGCTTAGGCCAGACAATATCATAATGGTTCGTATTAGCGGACTACATAATTTGGAATTGTGAGCAGTTCGCCAAGCAAAAAAAGAAGAGAATGCTGAAAACAGAACCTGATCCAAAGAAGAAGTGCTGCCATTCCACAAAACATCATTTCTATGTCTCCACAAACACCATAATATGACACAAAACTTCTGCAGATCTGTTACCTCGTGCACCTGAAAAAATTAAGGATCTAATCCATTAAACAAACCATATCTTGCATATCATAAACTACAACCAATAAAAGCATGCTCAAGGTTCTCAATCTCAGCTCTATAAACAGGATATGTAAATTGGACATTGGGATAAGTAAATTAAATAAATTAAATTTTGTATAAAAAAAGCAAATCTTGTTTCTTAAGATAAACTAATTCAATTCAATTTTTATTTTGACTTACATTAATTTGATTTTTAAGGGTTTTAAAAACCAAATTGAATTAGAAAATTTTGATTATTATTAAAAACTGAAACTAAATTTATTTTTTTTTTTTTTAAATCAAATCAAAGTAAACTAGTCGATTCAATTGATTTCACCGGTTATTGCCCAATTCCAAAATTAGTGCAAATAAAAATCTAAATCTATATTATAACCTCATTGTCAAACTTACCCAATTTTAATTAAGTACCATAAATCCATGGAGAGTTTTGAACTGATTTCTCTCTGCATTAATTTATTAACTTGTAATCTCATGCTATCAAATCCATTCTCAAAAAATTCAAACCCAAAATTGAAATTAATCATCTCTTAAACAAGATTGAAAATCAACAAAAAAAAAAAAAAAGGTGAAATTGCCAAAATAAGATGGAAGTTTGACAAAATTACGTAATGACCAATAATATTGGATTGCTGTGTTTGGAATGGAGCATTTTGGTCTAAACAGAATTAAAAAGATGGGAAGAAAATAGACAAAATAATGTCCACATGAACAAAACATCCCTTATGTGAATTTAGGTGGAAGAAGAAGCAGTAGAAGATGAGAAATGAAGGCAAAGTACAATGCAATAATCCAATAAGGGACCACTCTAGCTAGTTAGTGTAGTACTATTACATAATGTGATGTTTGTATTACAACTTCAAAATATGATGTCCATATTCAATGCCATACCTAATACCATAAATGCCACTAACCCATCACTATCTTCTCCTCACCATTGGAATGCTTCCACTCAAATGAATCTATATAGGACATCTTCTTCATCTAAATTATTTCATTTGGTGTGCATTTTTATTTTATTTTCTGTTAAATATCAAAGGATTTTTCTACAATACAGAACTCAAAAATTCTGCACTCATACAAAACTCTTTTCCTGTGTAATTTGTCAATGTTAACCTGCTATTGCAAGTAAACAAAACTGGTTAAATTCAGTTATATGTTTTTTTTTTATCAAATTTTTTTTGTTTTTTTCTCTCATAACTTTCCCTTGTTCTTTTTTTCTATAAAATGTGAAGAACTTTGTTTTGAAGATAAAAATAAATCCTTACATGTCAATAATTTTATATGAAATATTAATTGTATTATTTTACATAAAAATAAATTATTAACAAATTGGTCTTAATGAAAATATAGAATTCTAGAAAATACTTTTAAGCATAACAAACAATAATTTTTGATAATTATTTTTATAAAAATGACAAATCATTCTATCACCTTATTAAAATTTTCACAAATTTAAAATTTTGTACTAATTCTAATATGATTATACAATATCTGTTATTTTAAAAAATATAAATAAATTTAATGTAAAAACTATAATTAATTAGAAATCACAATATATTATTTATATAGTTCAATTTATATAATTAGATTTTATAAAAGTGACAGATTTTATAAGTCAAATATTTAAGTTATATTATTTAATTCTATTAATTAAAAAATATTTTATTAAGAAGATAATGGTTTTTCATGCATATATAATATAATTTCAATTGCATAAATACATGATAAATGTTTTAACAATAACATAAATAAAAATTTATAATTATTTATTATTATTTTAAAGTTTTATTTTGGGTAAGTAAAAGTTGATGTATTAGATAATTATTTTATCTTTAAAACTTTTAATTTTTATAATTGTTTTGAAAAGAGTAATTTTTTATTTACGCCATTAAATAGAACCATTTATATTTAATAATAATAAATAAATATTCTATATTTAATAACCTGTTATGTAGATAATAAGTTATTAGAGCCATTTTGAATCTAATGGTTTTAACTACTTTAAATCTATTGGCAAAAATAGTTTCTGTATTAATACAGAATTTTTAATAATTTGTATGGTAGTTTTACCCAATATCAAAAATTGAGTTACTCACCTTAAAAGAAAGGGGAAAAAAAAAAAGAAATGGCTGATTTAGGAAAATATTTTCAAATAAAATAATATATACGGTGGGAGCCACATAAAAGTTTAATTTAAATTAATTTAATTTAATCCAAGCTTAGCCTCACTTGTACACGCCATTTGAATAAATAGATAAATGGCTGCAATATAGAATGAATGGATAATAAAAAAATTAATTCTAAGTCCATATTTGGTTTGATGTAATGCAATAAAAAATATAATGTAGTGGAATGTAATTAAGATTCCATTATTATATTTGGTAACATAATTGAGAAAATTTATGGAATGTAATCACCGCTTCATTTTTATGTTTGTTTGTAAATATGAAATGTAATTAACACACCACCACCATCAATCATGCCATCACAACTACCAAAACTATCACTCCATCACCACCACCACCACCACATTATTATTAATAATAAAATATTTGAATCAAAAGCTATTTATTATATCAAGCTATTAAAAACTATTTAGAGCTTTAAATTATTTGGACTAGAAAATTAAAAAAAAAAGTCGAAAAAAAATATAATGTAACAAAATAAAAGTTAAAGTCATTAAAAAATATTATTTTTACACAATTTTATATATTTTCATTGAATAAATAAAATTACAATATAAAATTATAATATTTTAATCTTTTTAGTGATTTTTCATCTCATTCTTCCCATTCCTATAACAATACAAAAGAATAATTACTAATGATGAGGTGGTGGTGATGGAGTGGTGGTTAAGGTGGTGGTGGTGGTGGTGGGGCAATGGAGTGGTGGTGATGGTTGTGGTGGTTGTAGTGGATGGTTGCGATGGTGGTTACAGCAGTGTTGGCGGTGGAGTCGTGGTTGCGGTGGTGCTGGTGCTGGTGGTTGTGGTGGTAGTGGTATGATGGTGGTGGTGGGTACAACGATGGCGGTGGAGTAGTGGTTGCGATGGTGGTAATTATGGTGGTAGTTATGGTGGTGGTGGTGATAGTGGTGGTGGAATGATGATTGAGAATGGGTATGAGCCTTGACGAATGTAATGGGCGTTACATAGAATTTTTAATGTAATAAATATTTAATCAATTCAAGTAGTGAAGTTACACATTGAATTTGAATTACATTACAAGGTTTAAAAAAAAAAAAAAAAAAAAACTAACCAAACAATGTAATCAACCATAATGTAATTTACTAATTTTCATTCTATTACATGGTTGATTACAACATATAAAATATAGCCTTAAGTGTTTGAACCGAAAAACACTTCTTTTAAAAACTTTATTAACATTCATTAGAAACGTGTATGACATGAATAATACATAAGTTGTCATATATGTCATTGGTTAAAACATTAACTTACCCTTGTATTTTTCATATAAAGTCTGTTGACACTTCAAATCCTGTGAGAGACTTATTATGTTCCTAAAGTTATAAATTATAGTAATATTGCACACTTATTAATACTAGCAATTTTTAACATTTTTGACTTTTATATGTAAAATATTCAATTTAATGTGTGGTTAATAAAACTTTTAAAATAATAATTTTCATATTTTCTTCTTTATCTACTAAGTATTTAATAGATCTAAACTTATAAAGCAAAGGTTTCATATAATGATTTTTCCATTTGAATATTTAATAATTACAATTTCATAAGTTAATAAAGTGTTTAATAGGCGAAAGGAAAAGGTAAGAATAGTATAAAATTTTTTATTAAACTATGAGGATAAATTTATGTATTTCGTCGTACTTGATTGTGTATATTTCACGTGCATTTGGTAGCATTGGTGTTTTTTTTTTTTTTTTTAGATGATAATCTTACATATTACTTAACCTAGGAAAAGCTTCATGGTAGTATAGATTAGTTTTGCTTGTTTTGAAGAAAAACACAATATGGGCAGGGAAGGCAAAGTTGGCAATCTTTTGACTTTCCCCAGCGAACTTCAAACCGATTTGATTTAGGCCTAACCCATTCTATGTTTCAGGCCCAATAGATCGGGCACGAAAAATTTTTTAAGAAGAAAGAAAGGATAAACTCCAACCATCCTATGGATGGTCATACTGTTTTTATCAGACGGCATTATTATTGAATTGTGGTTGGACCGGATCGATTTGGTTTAATCAGATTTTTAATTGTTGAACAATATTTTTGACTTTTGATTTATAATTAGGGAATATTATAATTTTATACCGATAAATTATCGAAATTATTTCAGATATCCTTGTATTTTAGAAAATATATTAATATATCTCTAAATTTTGCATCTATTAAGCTATCCTGTCATTCCGTTTAATTTTTTCCACTTCTCTATGTTAAGTCAATGCAAAAGGACTGGTCAGAGGAGAGAGATAAAATTATATACTTAAACTTAGGGGTGGACACGGTTCAGATTACGGTTTGGAACCGAATGGTTACAATTCCGGATTCAGTTCCTTAATAGATCTAAAACCGACGATTTCAGCCGGTTTTTCGGCACATCTCATAATTATAAAATAAAAAATTAGGAAAAATTTTTTTGTTGAAATTTAAAATTTAAATATTTAAGAAATAATTTAAAAAAAAATGTTGGAGATAAAAAAAAAAAAAAAGGCTTGAACATAATTCATTTTTTCTTCTAAAAAAAGACTTGAGAATAATTAGAGACTGGAATTTGGAGATATTATTTGAGAATAAATTGGACAATAATTGGAGATTGGACTTTGAAAAAATTATTTGACAATAATTTTGGACAACAATTATAAATAAAAATTAGAGAGATTTGAGAGTAGAGAGTAGTAATAAAGAGAGTAGAGAGATAATTTTTAGGGGTGTCAAAATGGGTTATGACACACGAACACGATTCGTTTAACACGCGAAATAAACGGGTTAGGGTTGAGGTTAAACGGGCCGCTCATTTATGACACGAATATAAATGCGTCGTGTCACGGGTTGACACATAAGTTAGGCGAGTGACCCGTTTATTTTAGGGTAAAGATATAATTTTAGTATCAAATTACCTAACTAAAACCGTATTTAAAATTTATTGTTGTGTTGATTTTTTGTTATTTTAGCATGAATCTTGGAGAATCTATATATTTTATGTATAAAAATTTACTTTTAAATATGGTTTGAGTTAAATAGGTTAAATTTTAAAAATATTATAAATAGGTTAAGCGGGTCGTATACGGGTCAACACGATCTATTTAATCTGTTTATGATATTAGGTGGGTTACACAGATCATATACAAGTGAACATGAACCATTTAACCTGCTTATGATATTAGATGGGTTACACGTGTTATGTTCATATTATCTGTCTAATTTTCGTGTCGTGTTCATGTTGAGATATTTCACACGATTATTAAACGGGTTGTGTTCGTGGTGACCCTAATTGTGTTATGGTTGAGGTGAATCCATATCAAACCCGACATGCCAATCGGTTTTGATACCCTTAATAATTTTATGTGAGGATAAATGAAAATATAGGGGTATTTAGATTAAATCTAAAAAATCAACTTTCTACAAATACCCTTAAAACTAGCTGTTATATAGCCGTTATAATTGTTAAAAGGATTAATTTGGAGATCTCATAAAAAAATTTGAAAAAAAAAAAAAAATCTGCTGAAATTGGGTGGAACCACCAGTTCGAACCGGTGGAATCGCTGGTTCTAGTCGTTACACGTAAAATATTCAAATTTTTTGGAACTGCCGATTCGAAAGGTCGGTTCTAACTAGTTGAAAAAAATCATCAGTTTATGGTTCCTCAAAAGCTGGAACTAGAATCAGACCGCAGACCCCTGGTTCCAGTTCCTACCAATTCTGAACCAGCGATTTCGGTTCCGAAAGTCGTGAAATGGCCACCCCTACTTAAACTTATAGATGGCCATATTACAGTTCCCAGAACCGGAACCGGTGGTTCGGAATAGGTTCGAACCGGAATCAGAACCGGTCCGAATTGAAACTGGAGCCAGAGGTATACGGTTCGATTCTGGTTTCAATATTCTGGGAACCGCAAACCGGCGGTTCCAAAAATCGGTCGAACCGGATGGAACCACCGGTTTTTCAGCCAGTTAGAACCGCTAGTTCAAACCAGCGGTTCTAGCCATTACAAACTGTCAACAGCTCTTATTTTTTTAAATTTTGTTGTGAAATCTCTTAATTACCCCTCCCAACAACTATAAACGGCTACATTACGGCTAGTTTCAAGAGTATTTGTGGAAAAATGATTTTTTGGATTTATTATAAATATCTCATTCCATTCCATTTACAATTTCCTCACACAAATATCTCTACTCTCTCTACACTCTACTACACTCTACTCTATATTATTCTTCTCTACTCTACAATCTCCCTAATTTTCATTCACAATTTATTGTGAATTAATTTATTCAAATTCCAATCTCTAATTCCTATCTCTAATTATTCTCTCAAATTTTTTATTCAATTTTCCAAATTATTTATTATTTTCATATAATGGCAAGTGGAGGAAACTCAAATTCTGCTAAGGGCAAGGGAAAGATTAGAGAAACACAATATTCATCTATCCCTACAAATGACATCTTCGATTTCACTCCCAATCGATTTAATTTTGAGGGATATCCAAATGAAAATATGGAAATTCCAACTCAAGAATCTGAATTTAATAATGAGCAATTACAACAAGAGGAAGAGGAAGAGCAAGAGGAAGAGGAAGAGCAAGAGCAAGAGCAAGGTACACAACTTCTTCGAAGAGCAAGACAGAGTTCCGACATATTCGCTATTCATTTCACCAAAAAATTCAACGTTGACAAAATGTTCGGTGTAATTTGCAATTATTATGGAAAATCTTATAAATTTAAACAATCGGACGGCTATGGATCATTTTGGAAGCATTTGGAGACAAAAGATCCAACAAAAAAAGGAGTTGATCAGTCTCAAACACAAATTTCCGGGTACGCATCTTCTAACCTTTCTTTATTTCAATATTCTAAAAAAAAAACAAAAAGAAGAATTAGCAAAAATGATTTCTATGGAACATTTATCTTTTTGAAAAAGTAGGTTTTAATCAATATTGTCAAAAAGTTCTAAATCCTTCTGTTAAAAGAGTGTCAAGAAATACTGTAAAACGAATTATTATTTCTTGATATAGAAAAGGAAAAAAAGAGTTAGAGCTTTTATTTTCTGAAATGAAAATTCATGTTACAATTTGTTGTGATATTTGAAGTGATCATTGGCAAATGCATTCTTATATGGGCATTACATGTCATTGGATTGATAATGATTGGAAAATTCAAAAAAAAAAATTATTGCATTTCATGCTTTTGATGATAAACATACTGCAAATAATATTTATAGAATAATTGTTTCAATTTTAGATGAATATAAGTTGACAAAAAAAAATTTTTTCAATTTCATTTGATAATGCTTCTGCTAATACTAAATCAATTATTGAAGTTAAAAATATTTGTAAACCAAATATTGGTGGAAAAATTTTTCATATAAGATGTGCTTGCCATGTTTTAAATATATGTGTACAAGATGGTTTAAAAATTCTTAAATCTGATATTTCTCCAATTAGAAAAGTTATTTCATATTTATGGGGACATCCCCAAGTGATGAAAAGTTGGGCTAAATTTTGTAAGGAAAATAATAAAAGATCAAAACGTTTTCCAAGGGATGTCCCAACTCGTTGAAATTCAACATATGAATTATTAAACGAGTTTTTTTCTTATAAAGAATTATTGTGCATTTTTGTTACTAACAATATTGAAAAAATTAATTTATATCCACAAAATTGGGATATTTGTGTAAAAGTTTTAGATATTTTAAAAATTTTTAATGATGCTACCTATAAATTTAGTGGGGTTTATTATCCCACATCTCATTTATTTTTACCTATGTGTATTAATATTGTTAGTGCACTCCAAGAATTTGAAAATGATTTTATATTAAAAGATTGTGTTTTTTCAATGAAAAAAAATAGTTATCTTATTTTAAAAATATACCACCCTTTATCTTGTTGCTATTGTATTTGATCCTAGATGTAAAATTGAAGTTTTATGTGAATATTTGACTATTTATTATGAATTATTAAATCTTGATATAAAAGATAGTGTTAATATAAATGTAGTATTGCATGAAGTTAGACAAAATATTATAGAATTATATAATGAATTTGTTCAATTTTCTAGTTCATCTACTTCTAATTCTTCTCAATTTAATATTCAACAATTTCCAACTCAAAGGGTGAGTAGTGTTGGTGTTGCTGAACGGGTTTTACTACAAAGACAAAAAAGACAAGGGAACCCGGTTCTTTTTCTAAATTTGATAATTATCTAACCACTTCTTTTGAGTTTACTGATGATTATACAAATAATAATTTTCCAATTTTAGATTGGTGTAGTCGTCACGCCAATACATTTCCAATACTTTCTTTAATTGCAAAACAAGTTTTAGCAGCTCCGGTCTGCACTATTGCAGTTGAACAAGCTTTTAGTCAAGGAGGAAACATACTTGATGAAACACGATCTAGTATGACACCCGATTCACTAGAAGCACAATCATGCGTGGATGATTAGAGCAAGGCCGAATTAAGAGCACAAGAAAATCTAAAAGAAAATGAAGATTTATATGATTTTTATGATGGGTCCTCAGCGGGAACATCAAACGCTGGTGGAAATAACGAATAAGGTAAAATGGGTGAAATTGGTATAAAGTAACAATTACGTGGGCTTTGATTCCTCTAAACCCCAAAAGGATACGTAGGGAACTTAATTTTTTTTAAGTTCAAGCCCTTTTTTAAAAAAAAAAAAAAAGTTATGTTCCAACTTTTTTAAACAAAAAATAAATTCAGTTGAAGACTTTTTTAAAAAAAATAATTAAGTTCAAGTCTTTTCAAAAATAAAAATAAATAAATTTAATTGAAGCATTTTTTTAATTTTTTTAAGTGTATTTCTTTTAGAAATAATTTTCACAATTTTTTAAAATTTGAAAACTGGTCTTCAAAATTTAAAATTTAAAGATATACGATTCGCCGGAAAATCGGTCGGAGAACCGATCGAAACTGTCGGTTTTGGAACCGTTAAGGAACTGAAACCGAAACCGAAAATTTTCGATTCAGTTTCAGGTCCAGAACCGAAATCGGTGGTTCCGGAACCGTAGCCATGCCTACTTAAACTAACCTCCGTTTCCTTTTTATCACACTCGCAAGTGGCCAACCTACCCAATGCTCGAAGGTAAGCTTTAAGAGAGATTCGTCTTGTCTTTGGTCACTAACCTACCTGGGGATAAGAAAGCAAGGATTGGACCTTGCATTATTGAAAGGGGTTTTCTTAACTTCCTCTCGTCTTCTAACTCATCCCTGAGAGACTAAATAGCGACATGAAATCAGTCATGTTCCTTACTCTTCTTAATTAGTTTATCTTATGCAACTTGTTCCATTAACTCGTCCATCTCATGTAAATCTGCTTGTGGCTCTTCTGCAATTTCATTTTGCAACAGCACAGCCTTTGGAAATACTCTTGTTAACATTTCTTCTTCTCTACTTTTTGCTGGGTTATTCATTATTCTTTTTGCTGTTCTCATTTTTTGGTTTCCTATGTCATACTATGGGTAAATTTTGTTTACCTTCACGATTTGCTTTGCGCCTTGCCAAAGGCTTTTGTGAACTGCTTTTTACTTTTAAAGACTAGTCCTTGTCTGCTTCTTTAATATTGAGATAGCAGAAAAAAATGATGTTGGACTAGCCTATGCAGTCTAATCATCTTTTATATAGATGGTCTTGTCAGTTTTTGTTGTTGACCACATCTCGACCGGCCATTTTGCTTTTTTCGGTGATAATAAACATGTTTTTTGGGTTGTTGATGATACGTTACCAAGCGAGCGGCTCGGGTCATAGGAGCCAACAATAAGAAGGAAAACATTCTCTTTAATAAAGGGTATTTTTGTCTTTTACTTAAGCATTTAACAGAAAAGTAGAAAATATGAATGGTATGGAAGGATATGATAATCTAAGGTAAGTAAAATTTAGGGCATACTAATGTAATTTTCAAAATACAAGTGTACGCGAGTTAATTTTGATATTTATAGGGATAAAATCATAATTTTTCCTTATAATTATTTATAAAAAATTAAGATGTTTATCAAATATTAAAATAATATGTTGTCTCACAGTTTCATAACATAATTTATGCCACTTGAGAAATAAAGAAATGAATATATATATATATATATATATATATATATATATATAATTTTTATTTTATATAAGTATTTATAAAATGAAAAAGCATGTTAATGCACAATTTTATAAAATAATAATAATAATAATGTAATTATCATTATAAAATTGTTTTTCAAATTAGGCTTTTATATATATATATATATATATATATATATTCTTAAATATAATATTAAATTTACATTTTATTAAGTTATAAAGAAATTTCTACATTAAAGTGAAATATTTATAAATAAATAAATAATTTTATTATCATTTAATCTCATATTCAGATTTAGTTTGATTTTTAATAAATTATCATCTTGTTTTAATTTTAATATTTTCTTCCTTTTAAAATATTTATTAGAATTTTGAAAAATGAAAACTATTACAATATTAATTTTTTTAACACTTGATGATATATAATGAATGGAAAATAATACATTAGGTTAACATTAGAATTTTATTATCATTTTTCTTGATAATTACTATTATTTTATTTTTACTAAAGAAATATAAAAAATGAAAATACCGTACTTTTCAAATACATTAATATAATTAATATTAGTTGTATTACTTAAAATATAAATTAAATTTTGTTACTTAACTAAAATGATAACTATAAAGTATTGTTATAAAAATTTATTGTATATGTTAAAGCCATAAATAAGTTTATTATGCTTTTTAAAAAATAGATTATTATTATTTTATTGATTTTTATGTTTTTCTAGAAAACTCCAAAATTTTAAATTATTTTTCCAGGTTTCTAGGTAAATTTATTCATATGCATGTGATTGTAACGATAATAGGTGGGGACAATAAGGGTAAAGACAAAAAAAAAAAAAAGATAGTAATATGCATAAAATTCAAAAACCAGGTTTTATTAGACCTATCCGATTTTTTAGTTTTCTTGTTTTGAATTGATTTTATCTAATTTTTAAGTCTTTCGGCTTTAAATATCAAACTAGATCGAACTGACTATGCACGATCCATCACTTTGGACCAGACCGGTATTAGAACCTAGATGAGCTTACAAGCCCAAAAACCTGTAGTAAGCCTCCGACTAATATGTTCCAGTAACATATATAATGTAAATAGGCTTCAGGCTCAACATCATATCAAATGTAATAACACATATTGGGTCTATGAGCCCACATCAATATAGCATGGACCAAACTATAAGGCTCAACAAGCTACATCATTTAATAACATATCTAAGGCACTCAAGCCCGCATCTTTCTTTCATAAACCAAATAGTGAGGCTCAATATACCTATTTTCTAATAACATATCATTCTTATCATCACATAACATATTTATAAGTCATACATTTATCATATACCAATTAAGTTATAAGTGATTACGGAAAATCTAATTTATTTAAAATGTAACAAGAGTATCTAAATTCTCCAAAACAAAAAGCCATTGTGAAGGAAGAATGTGTTGGACTTTTAAGTTGGTGTCTTCTACCTAAAATCTAGAGAAAAAAATGGCAAGGGTGAGTGCCAACTCAATGAATAATGCCTCACGATATCTACATATTGATAGACATTTCTCATACATCATTATTGCAAGCAAATGTCACAACAATAATGACTTCACAAAATCAAACAATGATGGCTTTAGTAGGATGAACCTCAATCAATTAGCTTTTACATGTCTAGTATACAGTACAAGATATTATTACTTTTGAAGCACAATCTCAATATAGTTACATGTTCAGCATACAATAAGATGTTCCTTTTGTAACATCCTAATTTTTCTGAATTATGTACTGAATGCTTTATGAATAGTATATGAGACTTATGTTGATGTTGAATTGATGTTGGAGTATTGTTATTGAGATTTGAGAATTGGAGTTGGTGGAAGTTGAGAATATGTTTAAAACCGTTTCTTGTTTCACAGGTTTCTAGTTAAATCAAATTTGTAGGGGAAACTCTTGTAGTTTTTTTGTAGGATTTTTCAAATCATTTTCTAAGTTAAATTATGAAGTTATTAGACTTGCGATACTAGGTTGGTGAATGTGGCATCCGTCATCTATTCCTCCGGGACAGGGCAGATTGCGTTATATCTCTACCTCCGATGCATGGACCCAGTCAAACATATACTATAAGTGGCTACCTCGATGCACAAACTCATTCCAGCATTCACTATGGATAGTCACTTTGATACATGAACCTATTTCTTTCTCGAGTCTAGCATACAGTACGAGGAGCTAGATTCGACGTTCAAATTCCTCAAATCCAGTATATACTATGGAGTCCTATTACCTTTGATGCCCATATTTATAACCACATCCATCAACGGTCCTGCTTCATCCCATTACCATCTAAGAAATCACAAACAACTTCAAGAATAATGCGAGTCTAACTCATGTCACCCATTTATGCAAGTATACGTAGCATATAATTAATATGCAATATTAATATAGTATACAATCATATGATGTTAAATGCATGATTTTCAGGAAGGTATTGAAAGGAATCACTCGCAAACTATGGAGAGTCCTATTACCTTTGATGCCCATATTTATAACCACATCCATCAATGGTCCTGCTTCATCCCATTACCATCTAAGAAATCACAAACAACTTCAAGAATAATGCGAGTCTAACTCATGTCACCCATTTATGCAAGTATACGTAGCATATAATTAATATGCAATATTAATATAGTATACAAGCATATGATGTTAAATGCATGATTTTCAGGAAGGTATTGAAAGGAATCACTCGCAAACTATGGAGAGTTAAGCTACAACAGTGCTGCCAGTAGAATCTCGAAGTCGTATCTTCTAGTGTTGAATGGCCCATAGGTAAAATAATAATATAAAGAAGATATCGAACCCGAGAGAAATCATTAGAGTAACAACTAAGGTTTACAAGAGCCAATCGATGCAACGAAGATATAAAGATGAAGAGGTTGCAATTCGCACAAGGGAAAGTTCGATCGATGCAACAAAGGCTAAAAATGTTACAAACATTGCAAGGGGAACCAATCGCCACCTTACTCTAGTCGAACAGTGGCCGGAAAGCGAATTGGAGAGGGAGAGATGGAGGTCGTTAATTCTGCGATCGAACTTCTAGGGCTTTTTTTTTTCCCTTTTATCTCTCCTAGTGATTGGCTAATATCTTGATCTAGTCTAATTTATTTTGTTTCTAGTTTGCAACTTCTAGTATACAATACAAGATATATTACTTTTGAAGCATAGTCCCAATATAATAACATGTATAGCATACAATATGAGGTACCTTTACCTCCTATTCATGGACCTAGTCCAACATACACTATGAGTGGCTATGCCGATGCATGGACTCATTATAGCATTCACTATGGGTAATCCCTTTGATGCATGAACCCATTTCTTTCTCGAGTGGGTAACTAGCCTCGATGCTCAAATTGCTCAAATTCAATGATATGATGCAAATATTTATATATTTTTACACCAAAATCCCTCTAAATTAACTAATAAAATGACTATATTTGTGCACTTATCTTAGAAAATTTGTAGAATTATAGTTTTATGCAGTGAGGAACCTGGAAAATTAAAATAGGATGTATTCTTCATAAAATCTATGGAAATATTGGCAATTAGACCAGAAAAAGGCCAAATTTGAGAGCTAATATTACAAGCCCAAATTAAGGTTAAATTGTGAAGAAAAGAAGTCGACAAACCAAGCCCAGAAGGAGAAAAGCCCAAATCCAACAAGACATACACTTAGGCTATTTCCTAAGGCATGAAGAAGATGGAGAATGAAGTTAGGCTATCCCCTAAGCTAAGAAAAGAAGGTTAGGAGACCATTTAAGTGCACTAGGCGATCTTCTAAGGCCAACTCATCACATAGGCGATCTCCTAAGACCTAAACATCACCCAGGCGATCTCATGCAAGCATCAGTCGATCTCCTATGGCCAAATAAAGCACTAGTCGACGTCCTATGGATGCTAGGCGATCTCATATGTGCCAAAGCCAAATCAAGTGATCACCTACATCGGTTCCAAGGCTAAAAGTCCCAATTCATTGAATGACAACTCATGCTTAGCTGTAATCTGATTGGACGCATCCCACTTGCCCCACTTACCAAATTGTGCAGAGAAAAGTAGCCTCCAAGCATCTGAGTTCTATAAATAGCAGCGTAAATCAACAGAGAAAGGGGCTGATAGAAAAATTTAAAAAAAATAGTATATCACTCTATAAATATTTAGCATAGTTTCGAGTTCGTAATCTCAGAGGTCAGGAGAGGAAGGTTGTGCGACAAAGTCTCAGACTAAACAGAAGCCATACCCGATCCATCATTCTCCTCTATTATTATCTGTTATCTTTATGTTCTTTGTTTTGTTATTCTTTTATAAAAGTAATATTTCTGTAACTCCGTTCTTTTTCTCTCAATAAAAGATATGGATTGCTATTTGGTTGTTTACATTGTTGTATCTAAAATGAGTGAGTAAACCAGCCATTCTGGGGATGGATTAATATATATTACCTCCGAAATACTGGACGGCTTTATAAAAAATTGAATCATCTATAATGTGATATAGATTTATGGTTCAATTTATCAAGATATACGCTTGTAAAATAAAACCGGGTCCCTTTATTTACTTGACATTTAGGTAGGTAAGCGAAGGATCAAAAGACGAAGTTCAAGCATCTAAATCACATAAATTGAGCATTGATTTTATATCTAGAAATAGAATAAAGCCACTGTAAAAAGGGGGAAGCCTATTATATATGCAACGTACGAAAGGCGTCATACAAATGTTATAGTTGACTACCTCAAAAAGAAGATAACTAACTAGAACACTTTGTCCTTCAAAAAATATATCACCGGTGCTTACTTCGTTGCCGCCCACTTTTGGATGGTAGTGGAACAATCCATCAACATAATACTTTCTCATTTATAAAATCAAAAAGAAAAAATATATATATTTCTAAATACTAACTTCTAATTGCTAACCTCTCGCTAAATTTTATTTTATGTTATTTAATTCTTTTAATTTCTGCTCTTTTACTTTACTGCACTTTAATTTTCGACAATTTACTTTATCGCACTTCTATTTTATTGCACCTTTATTTTATTTAAATTCCAGTCATTTATTTTTCTACTATTTAATTATTTATTTTATGCATAACTCACCCCCTCTTATTGATCCTGTCTGATAATTAAGTATTCAAAAGATTCTAGTACTCAATCCTTCCAATCTCTATAGATACGATATTTTATATGTTAACTTATACAACCCGTTAATACTTGCGGTACAATCTCACCGCTCGTTATTAGCCGTTGTGGGCACGTGTCATCTAATATATACTATAGAGTACTATAATTTATAACCACATCCATCAATGATCCTGCTTCATCCAATTATCATCTAAGCAATCACAAACAAATTCAACAAATAATGCAAGTCTAACTAATGTCACCCATTTATGCAAGTATACGATGCACATAACCGAAGGCGTTTTGCCAGGAAGTTGGTGGGTTCATCATGAATTAGGTCGGGGTGGCTGGTGGTGAAATCATCTAGGAATTGATCTTGGTTTGTCATCCTCTTCTCTAATAGGCGAAAGGAATCTTCCTTCCCAAATCAGTAAGCAATATTAATATATAGTATACAAGCACATATATGATGCTAAATATTTGATTTTCAAGAAAGCTTTGAAAGGAATCACTCACAGACCACGGAAAGTTAAGCTTCAATAATGCTGCTAATAGAATCCCAGAGTCGTATTTCCGGTCTTGGATAGCTCATAGGGAAAACAATAATATAAAGAAGATATCAGACTCGAGAGAAACGAACAGAGTTACCAACTAAGGTTTACAGGAATCAATCCATGCAATGAAGATATAGGGATGAGGAGGTTTTGATTAGCGTAAGGGAAAGTTTAATAGGTGCAATGAAGGTTAGAAACATGACTGTCATTGTGAGGGGAGCCAATTGTTACCTTGCTTCCGCGAACGGTGGTCAAAAAGTCGATTAGAGAGGGAGGTCGTTGATTCTGCGATTAGGGAGAGAAGTTTCTAGGGCTTTTGCACTTTTCTGTCTCCTAATGATTGGCTAAGATCTTAATCTGGTTCAAATCATTGGTTCGGTTTGTTTTGTCTCTAGTTTGGAGCTTCTTGTTTGGTTTATATTTGATTCTTTTTGTTTAAATAGTGGTTTGGTTCTCTTGTTTTATTTTATTTATAAAATTTCATCTATTAAAATAAAATAGTTACTTTTAAATTCTCAAATTTTTTTTAAATTAATTGAAAATTTTTTGAAATTTAAGAATCAAGTCATTTCAAACTATCAATATGCAATTGAACTGATCCGATCAATTGGTTCGGCTCAATTTTAAAAATATTGTGGCACATAGTCATATATTATTTTGCTTCTCCCATTGGAATTAAGACAAATATATGAATTCTTTAGTCCTTTTATTAGTAATTTTCGTTTATTTCTTTTCATTAACATAAATTTAATATTCTTTTAGAAGAATTATAAGAAAAAGTCAAAAATCAACAGTTTAGATACAAGATTATCCTTTGTTGGAAAAGAACAAAAGTTTACGAGTTAGTCGGTGTCAAAACTAATAAAGTTGATTTTTTTTAATGGGCTTTCAACCTTTCTAAACTTTTAGGGGCCAAATGTAATATTTTTATATCTTGAAGGATTAAAATTTAATTTTTATAAGAAAACTTTTTTTTTAAATTGTTTTTGTGGGGGACACGGCCACTTGGGCCCCAACGGAGCTCCGCCCCCTTTCAACGCTTATGTACTTACGAGCATAAAATGTCTTCACTCAAGCATTTATTAGGACATATCATCTAACTCTCCCATAATTACATTTGATTGAATGTAATTAGGAACACAAGTTAATTGTTTTTATAAAAAATATAACTTAATTTATCGCTTGATCTTGATTGTGATGTAGTCTCTCCATGACATTTTGTTTGCATAGTTTGACAAAACATACATTTAAAAATTTAAACAGTAAAAGTTATTTTACCATTTTTTTTACCCTTAACTCATTGAAGATATTAATAAAAGTCTCTCATTTAATGAAGGATCATAAAGGATATCGTGAAAAAAATAATTATTTACATGTCTAAATTTAAAAATCTTTAAACATCTTGTAAACAGTTTGGGACATCTAAAAAGAAATAACAAGTAAACAAAATGGGATGAAATGAGTACAATTTACTCAAAAATAAAACATTTAATTGGTATGGTATGTCACAAAGTAAGTCTTTAGGTAAATTATATATTACTTGAAGTTTAAGAACTCTATTTCTTTTATATATATCTATATCCATGGCTTTAAATACCGTTGACTCTCTTATGCCCTCAATTTGTCTCTGTTTCTTGCAACGAAGTTGTCTGTTATTAGCAATTTGAAATTGTAGAAAAACAACAAATCTCATCTACAATAACTAACCATAAATCTCTCTTTTTCAAGTTTTTGTCCCTCTAAGGAAATTCAAAGTGACCAAAAATGGTTACTAATAGACAACGAAACCGTGTTTGTTTAAGGATTTGTTGAATGATGATTTAATTTGATTAAGTAATTCTATTATGAAAATAAAATTAAGATTTTCTGCTTTATTTTTAGTGATTGATGATTTAGATAATTACAATTTAATTAGGGATAAAAAATATATTTCAAGATCATTAATTAATTCCTAAAACATAAGCTTTAAATCGTGTATTTCACTTATAATAGAAGAATTAATTAGTAATTCACTTAAAAAAAAAAAAAAAAAAAAGCTTTATTTACTTTGCCGTTTTTCACCCTCTAAATTAAGACTTCTCCATGACTCTTTCATCTCCGAAGGGATAAAATAATAAAAACCGCAAATCTTAAATTTCGAATTGTCGGATCCAACACCTATTTTTCCCTACTTGCTGCATGATTAGGTGATATAAGAACTCTACAGTTTAGTGATACTGATGGTTGAGTATGGATCGGGTATTACATTACCCACTCCGCCCCACCACCGTGTTACGGGGCGGGGTGGGGAAAGGCAATGCATGGGTCGAATTGGATAAATCCATTTAAAATGTCTAAATTTTTTTTTTTTAATTTTTTCACTTTAGTAAAAAACATATATAAATAACTGATAAAAAATGAAAATAAATACCAACCGTATAATTGAATGTGCATGTACATGATAACCACAATGAAAATAAGACGAAGTTTATAGTTTCATTTCAAGATGATAAATAAAGGAAAAAATCAAAAATTAATTAGACCATATCAATTATAAACCAAATAGCAAAATTAAAGAAAATAGACATCGAAGAACCAAACAAATAGAAATGATTTGTTACATGTAATTTTATTGGTAACAATAGAAAAATCTACAGCCGCAAAAATTTCTCTGAAGTTCAATTTATTTGATATTTGAAATTTGATGACATTTAAACTCCTAGGTTATTAAATTAGATCAAGTTATTTATTTTTATATATATTAAAAAGCTGCTCAGATAAATAAAAATTTAATCGGATCAGATTTGAGGCAGATTATTTATTACCTGCTACCGACCCAAATCCATAATGGGTATAATCTTTAATATCGACTCCACCCCATTTATTAAATAGATCGGGTAAAATCTACCCAATAGAATCAGATCGGAGCAAAAATCCATCAGGACTGTATATGCATGAAATGTATTTCCATCCAGCATCTTTTCTTTTCTATTTTGTGTGCTCCCTGAATTTTCTTCAAAAAAAAAAAAGCTAAAACAAGATGTAGGAGCAGCTTTTAGATTCTTTCATTGCTTTACAAAAATTTAGTGGAACCTTCACTTCAATATATTAGAAGGCTATTTACAAGTCAAATTCAAAGAATTCGCTGGACCTGCCCTTAATATAAACATGCCGCCTGCAAAATACCACCATATCAAAAAATTTCAGGGGCAGGGCAACCATTACAGCATAAATTTCTACTCCAAAAATACCTGCAGTTTAACCTCCAGAATATGACTAGGAATAATCAAATCATTATATAAATCATAATCCAGAAATTCTCGGAAAATGTAGTATTAACACATATACCAGTTGAAAATATCAGAGGTTCAGTTGATTATCTAATCTGCAAAAAAGCATGGGGGAGAATGGTTAATGCTACCAGATTATGGATAGATTAAAAAATATATTTAAACAAACTTAGAGAATAATGATGAAAAAGCATCATTTATCTACTTCGCCCATCCAATTTTGTGAACACATCAAAGCTTGAATGGTGGTTGGTCGCAGGGAACTCCATTCCCGATCAAGCGCCCTCCCTCCATTGCTAAAAGCAAACTCTGGTGTAACTTTTGACATGGGAATTCCCAAAATATTCCGTGCCATCATAGCTAGAATAGGATATCTTGGAGTGTGAACTTTCCACCAATTTAATATGTTGAAGTCAACACTTCGAGGAAAGAGAGGTTCTTCCAAATACTTATCCAAATCTGATTTTGCACCTTGACTCTGATTGGTTTCATGGAGAAACTTGTCAAATCCAGTCAGTCTATCCTTGCAATCCCGACCAGTACCAGTACCAGGCAAGCTGCCGGTGCTACCACTAACTTGACAAGTCAGACCTTGGTCAAAAGAAGCTAATGGAGAGCCAATTGAATGTTCATTATACAGTGCCTTTATATACTCAAAAACTTCATCTATTAACTCTCCAGAACCAGTACCAAATAGTTGTTGATAGTAATACTCTATCAACTTTAGCTTGAATCGAGGATCTAACATGGCTGCAACTGCTAAAGCAAAACTACATTTTTCCCAATACTCATCAAACTTGTTTTTCATCTTCATCACTGTAGAACGAATAAAGTCATCTGAGTTCTTGCACCATTCAATTAACTGCAAGTGAATATCACAAATCTCAGGGAAGTATATGTTTGAAGTTGGATACTTGTTCTTCACAAAAACATTAGTAACTTCAACAAAGTGTTTCAAATAGCTTGTAATGGTCCTCGCCCTGTCCCACTCTAAATCAGTTGGACATGATGCATAGGCAGGGTCTTGCGCCTGAAGAAGAGAAAATGCCCACCTGTACTCCAAGGCAACTTCAAGCATAGAGTATGTTGAGTCCCATTGCAATAGATTGTCGAGACATAAGCACTTCTGACTCTCAATTCCCCCTTGTAGAGCTATCTCATTGAACTTCATTAGAGTTACTTGTGAGCTTCTAACATAACGAATGCTTTCCCTAATCTTTTGTGTCACCTCAGAGAGTGCCTCCAATGCATCATGAACCATCAGATTGAGAAGATTTGCAGCACATCGTACATCAAATAGCATACCATTACAGTAGAGGAACCTATTCTGAGATAATCGATCTCTAATTCTATGGACAACGTTGTCATTGGCAGAATGACTATCAAATGTCATTGAAAACAGCTTGCGGTCTATATCCCAATCCATCAGACATGACATAATGACTTCCGAATGCACGTCATCAGTATGAGTTGGATCAACCAAAATGAAATTCAATATTTTCTTCTTTAATTGCCAAGCTTCATCAACATAGTTTGCTGCCAAACACAAGTATTGAGCATTGTCTTCTGCAGACCACGTATTGGCACTAAGGCTGATCTTCCCAGATAATTTATCTAGTAGCTCATAAACCTTCTGTTTCTCTTGTAAATAGATATCCACACAGTCAGCCTCCACTCTGTCAGATGTTACAAGCTCAAACAACGGCTGTAGATTCTTAACAAAAATCCTGAACCCAGCATGCTCAACCATTTGTATTGGATACCCATGTAGAATAATCATGCGGGCTATATCAAATTGACTTCGCCTTTGATCAAAGTTACTTCTTGCAAGAGTAACAGCTTCATCTTTCACCAGCCCCTGGTCAAATTTATAATTCACAACTATAAGTGGTTCATCCCTTCTTTGCTCCTGATCAATGTCTGTATTGGCAAGGGCAAGAGCTCCTTCCTTTTTCTTTTCCCTAGGCGTAAAATATTGACCAACGCCGTGATTAGTATATTGAGTAATGCCATGATTAGTTCTTCTCTGACACCTAATTAAATGGTTCCTCAAATGAGAGGTTCCACTAGTACTTGATCCACTAAGTTTTTTCTTACAATGTCTACAAACAGCTACAAATGTATCACCCTTTTTCACCCTATCAAAATCATTCCATACTAAAGATTTTAATCTGCTGGATTTCACTATCACTGCATCTGAAACATCCATGGCATCTGATACTTCAATGATTTCTGTCCATTAGAGCAATTCCCAAAAATTATTCAATACAACATACCAAAACTGCTATATAAGGGTACCATCAAAATCATCAGATTAAATAATCAACGACGACTAAAATTAGGGTTATGAAGCGTCTAATCAAATGCCAATAAACTCATCCAGAAATTCTTAAACTAAACATATATAAATCCTAAAAAATAGTTCCACGATATACAAAGAGATTGTGTTTTATAAGGAAGAAATTGTCTTTCTTTTCCTTTTCGACAGATATAGATATGTAATATCTCTCGATAGGATTCACTCACTTGATTTGCTGGTGCCGGAGAATGGTCGGTGACAAGAGTGGAACCATAGTAGCGGTAAATACGCGGTGGCGAAGCCTCAATGGTGGGTGGTCTACGGTTTCTGGAATTGAGATAAAGAAAATTTTTATAATTCTCGTGCAAATTGCGATATTTGGTAAATGAATAAAAAGGGCAGGAAAATGAATAGAGGTGTGGTCGTGTGGGCAGAAGAGGGTGGCGGCACAAGAAAGAAAGAATGAAAGGGTAAAAAGTTTAGGGCTTGCACAAAACTGTAAATAATAATAATAATAATAATAATAACAATAATAAAGGGTTAGCTTCGACAGAAATTATTAATTAACCATTAGAGAAGTCAAAAAATTAATACAAGACCTAGTAGTATATTCTCCCAACTTCGGCTTTTGAAATTTCATCCTATTTTTAACCTTTTTGTCAATTTTACTGAAATTTCCATCGTTTATAGGGATCGCACATTCAATTAAAATTACAATTATAAATAAAATAATTTTTCATCTATTTTTAAATCATCATGTAACACTAATAAAATATTTTTATAAAAATTTGAAAAATTCCACTAGTCTATCCAATTGACATTGCACACATTAGATTTTTAATTTTTTGAAATAAATGTACTAATTAATAATTGAATAAATAAATTTTTATCACTTATCAAAAAATCCAAAGCATGATATAAAAAAATTCAATTAAATAAAATATAATTCTTTTCCGTTACGTACTTTAATTTTTTATCATCATATGGGTAAAAAAATCTCAATCATTTAATTCTTTGGATTGATAATATAGCCAAATTATTTTCATTTAATAAAAAAAAATACATAACTTCCTAATCACTCTAATCGCATGTTTCAAATATCATTTATAAATCTATAAATATGTCATCCACTAAACGTAAGTATAATTTAATATTCAAAGGAATTTTCAAATTTTATTTTTATTTGTTCAATATTAAATAAAGAAAAGGATGAAAATGCTTGTTCATTTGCAATTTCATCATTGATTGCAATTGAAGGTGATATTATTGTAAAAAGCCAAAATTGAAATAAATTTGACAAAAATGTGAAATAGAGTGAAATTATAAAAGGTTAAAAAGTTCGAGATATTATAATACATTAAGCCTTACTAAAATCATCCTACTCACAAATTTTGAGTATGATTTACTTTTATAACAGGCAATTCTATGTTTAATATTTTTTTATAAGTGATGACTAATATATTTTGAAATACAAAAGTTGGCTATGTGAAAAAATTTTGTAATCTAAAATTATGCTTTATTTCATATTTGACAATTTCTTGAAAATTGGGCAAAAGGTCAAAGAATTTTTGTTCACTATTCTTGATAGAGAAATATGCAAAACTTGAGAAAATTATTCCGATTTTCAAGTCACTAAAGAGTTAGAGATAAAATAAATAATAAGAGAGAATTAAGATATAAAATATAAAAAATAACTACTAAATAAATACCTATTTCAAACCTCAATCTTATTCATATTATAACTGCTACATCAATGTCTATTTTAAATGTCAAAAATAATAGATTTATTGTCCAAAAATCAATAGTGTGTATAAAGCTATATAATACTAAAAACGGAAATGAATGATTATAAATTGATTATATACTATTCATGCATGACATCAGATGAAGATAAATAATGTATTATATTTCTATGTATAATATATAGGTTGAATATATAAATTCACCTATGAACTTTATAATTTTAATCTTGTGACATTCGAAACTTTGCGAATGACCTATCATATACTTGAATTTATAAATTTTGATAATATTACACATTTTTCAACACTAATATTAATAATTTTTAGGATTTTGATTTTTATCTTTAAAATATTGACTTGATATGTAGTTAATATGATTTTTAAAATAATAATTTTCATAAATTTTAACTTTTCATGAATGCTTAATTGAACTAATTTTGCAAGTTGAGGCGTTCAATAAAATAATTTTGAAAATTGAAATGTTTAATATATGCACTTTTATAAGTTTAAGTGTTTACTGAGTCAAAGTAAAAACTGAGGGTACCACAAGATTAAAATAAAAAAGGTTCAATGATCAATTTATGTATTCTGTCTATAAGTTTAATCTTTGATAGAGGAAAGATGAGTACACGCAATTGTAGGTCTAATACATAAATTTGACATGAATTGTAGCTGAATTTCTTTGTGGCCTCTTTTGTTTCGCGGGAGTTCAAGCATGCCATACATTTTCGCATTTCAGTAATAAACATGCTCCTCACTGGAATAAAATAACTTTTTAGGATTTAATCATAATCTTGTATTTTCACATTTTGTTTCGGCAAAGTGTATAGTTATTATCAAAATATGAAAGTCTAGAATCATGATGGATTCCCCATAAAGTTTGGGGAGCAACAAAGATAGTCACTGAAAATATAGGGTCAAAATTTATGTATTACACATGTAATTATATTTTAACATAAAGCAATATAAACTTTTAAAAAAATCATTAATTTAATTTCTTTTACAATAAATATAAATAATAATATTCATATTTTTAAAAGCTATGTGAATTGTTATTTAGGCTTTGTATGTTTCAAAAAAGTAATTTGCTTTGAAAATATTTTTCATATTTTCGATGTTTTGGATGCACGAAAAAATTAAATAATAAAAAAATATCTTTCTTGTCGAAGCAAAAAAAAAAAAAAATTCTAGCCAACTTCAAGAAGTTACATATTATTTTAGAGCATCTCTAGCAACTTTCATTTACATTGCTTTGTTGAATAATTCTTCAAGTCAATATATATATGTCTGTGATTAAATTATTTTTAAATATTAATTAACATAAACATTAACATTGATATTCTATTAATTTAAAAATACCTCTATAATATTTATCATTTTAAATAGTCATTGTTGTGATTTTTTATGCTAATTAAATTAATTAATTAAAATGGAAAATGAAATAATTTTGATTTTTATATAAATTATATGATTAATTTAATTAACTAAAAGAAATATTAATATTAATTTTATTATTTTACATCATCCATATTGATCAAATTAATTAATTAAATTGAGAATCATAGTAATTTAGTTTTTTAAAATGATCCATATTAATTAAATTAATCACGAGTAATTCATTTAAAATACTCTCAATTTTGTGGTTTGTAACAATTATATCCTAAAATGATATTAACTCTCTCAACACTCTAATTTCAAACTTTTATAATAATTATACAACAATTTAAAATTTGGGTTTAAAAAATAATAAATAATAGGAACGATGGGACCCACTGTTGATACATAGTTAAAAGTAACCCAACTCATGTCAACTGAAACGCACCTTTTCATATAAAACAATCCAACCTCCGGAAATCGCCGATCTGTCTCCCCTAAGTCTCGTCCTCAACCGGAAACGAGTATCCTTTGGCTAATTCTTTGAGTGTTTTCAACCTCAAAATAATAAAACGGCAACAACAAGTCAACAACAATGAATCTCTTGTCCATTATTAACCAAGTTGTTGACCTTACGAGCACTACTACAAGGTAAACACTCTATGGGCCCAAGGTTGATACGTGGGCCATGTTCTCACCTTCATGGAAGACTTTTGTTGAAGATGCCTTTCTCTGCATTGGTGGATGGCGTCGAAGTATGGTTTTTCATTTGCTTTACTTGAAATCCAGGTTGCAACTCGAGGCTTAACTCCATCCACCGATGCAGAGAAAGGCATCTTCAACAAAAACCATACTTCGACGCACAAGGGAGATGTGAATTGAGTTTTGGATTGTTTTATATGAAACGGTGCGTTTTAAGTTTATTTGAGTTGGGTTATCTTTAACCATGTGCCAGCCGTGGTACCGTTGTTTCAATTGTTTTTTAATTTTTTAGACCCAAATCTTAAATTGGGATACAGATATTACAAAAGACCCAAAGTCTTCGTCAATGAGATATGCTTTGCATGAAAGCTACCAAACATAGGAAAATGAGATTAGCATTGGAGCTTTCATACTTCATTTTTCAAATATCTCAACAGCCAATATCTTAGATAACTAAATTTTTATATTGAAAGTAGACAATTAATGCCTCTTTTATGAAAAATAATACTTTTTCTAAAAATATGTCACACTATACAGAAAGTTATTTTTCAAACTTTGAGAACCTCATTTTATATATACACATGCATCAATCAACAATAATAATTATTATCCGCACCGATCCAATCACTCACCACAATAGCCAATGGCTTATGACATAATAATTAAATCAAATAAACATGACCTCGATTTACCGATAAGCTAAAGAAAATCGCATGATTAAAATTAATTCATTTGATAAATACGTCATATGTTTGAGATACCCAAACCCTTTTTTTAATAAAAAAGAAGCCAAAAAATTAATAAAATACAAAGAACAAAAAGACACTAAACGCATATAAATTAAGAACGGTTATGCTTAATTATAATAAATAATAAATAAATTAATAAGCTAATTGAAGCAAAAGCTAGCTTGATCAAAAGAATTTCGAATGGAAAATAAATGATATGCATAATAATTAAGTAAAATAAAAATAACAACAAAAATGACTTCTATTTGCTGACAAGCTAAAGAAACGACACGATCGAAGTAAATTCAATTGATAAATACGTCATATATTTGAGCTGACGGCCGAAACCTTTCTTTCGAACGAAAAAAAGCTAAAAATTAAAAAAAAATCAAAGAACAAAAGGAAATTTAGACAAGATCCACAATAGTCAATAAAGGAAAGATTTTAAAAAGCAAAAAAAATAACATAATATATATATAAAATCTTCCACACACTCTGTGTTATTATTTTTGGTGAGTAGTATAGCAACGATATGCTTTCTTTTCCTTCTAGTGTTATTAGAAGCTCATCACCAAAAGCACCACTGCTATTACCAATAGCAATTGAAAAATTCATTTTCTCTTCCATTACTCTCTAATAAAACTCTCTTATTATACACAGAGGCAGAGCTAGGATTTAGAAAGAAGGAGGACAAATTAATATAAAATTTGATTAAAGAAATATTGTACATAAATGGAGGGGGCAAAATGATTGAAAGTGTGTTAAAAATTTTGTTTAGGCAAGGTTTGAACTTTGGTTTTAGCAAGGCAAAAATTTATTTATTTTTTTTTTAAAAAGGAGGTCGGCAATTGCCCCCTTCCTCCAGCACATATCTCCGCCCCTGATTATACAAATAATTTTCTGCTTGGTACCATTTGTTATATATGACGGTCATTGTATAGATATGCTAGACATGAACATTTCTGATTATATATGAGCTTATTTCTATATATGGCTTTAAGGCTAATTCCAAAAAAGTACACAAAATGAACTCAAAGTCAAAACCAATAATAAAATGTATATGCATGTGGGTTTTTCCAATTTTGGACTATTATGAACTTTACTTTCTCTTTCTTTTTATTTTTTTATTTTCTTTATTTTCTTTAGTTTTTTAGTGAAAATATATAAATATAGTTATGGCTTTTAACATTATCCCTTTCGTCGCAATATATGTAATCGCTAAAATACTGTACCTCAACGAAAGTCACGTCACTGAGATATGCCTTACATTGTATGAGAGCTATCAAATATTGGGAAAACGAGATTAATGTGACAGCTTCCATACTTTTTTTTAAAAATATCTATGTGGCCAATACCTTAGGTAATTAAATACATACATAATTAAATACATAAATATTTTTTTCTAAAAAAATATTTACATTATAAGGAGTTATTTTTCAAACTTTGAAAGCCTCTTATATATATATATATATATATATATATTACAGATGTAGAAATAAATTGCAAAAGTTAAAATAGCTGATACAGATCAAGGGAGCAAGGTGAAAGATCCTTTGGCTCTACCTATCGGGCCAATCATAAGAGCTCCTACAACTAAGCTACAAGCAGCCTTAAATGCATTTGTTCAAGAACAAGTCACATTGGAGCTTCAAGATCATAACTATGCAAGATGTGGGATTGAACTTGAAGATGCACCTAAGCTTATTATGGTGCTTGAGGCGTGTAAAGAGGTTGCCCATTGATGCATTATACATATTTTATACTTAGGCAAATTTAGAAGAATGTTCTTTCATTGTGAGCTTAAGTATGGGGCGTGTAGGGCCTCTTGGCCCATCTATCCAATTTGTTTAGATTGTTTTATAGTGGACTTAGTTATTTAATGTAAGGCTGGTTGAACTTATATCTCATAGGTTGGCCAACCCTAGGTTAGTCAATATTAAGCTAGGCTTGTTTAATTAGTTAGTTTGGGCTTTCATATTTAATTAAAGCCACATTCATAGTCTTTGAGCTTGTATGGCCGAATTAGTCCATGACCTTTTAATCCATATAGGGTTCGGCCTAGGCTAGGTTTTTAGAGGCTAATTAGGTTAAGTTTTAGGAATATAAATACTTTATGATGCTCTTTCTTTTGAGAGATTATTATGAACATTTTTCCTTCAAAGAAAACCATATTCTTCATTGAATGAATGCAAACCAATTTTCCTTAGTAATTAAGATTGTGAATTCTACAAGATTAATTGCATCAAGAATTTCAGATTTGTTTTCAAGAGTACTTGAAGGTAAGTTTCTATTTTCAATTCCTTTCTTTCCCTCTTCAAGAGTACTTGGGGGTTTAGGGATTTAAGGGTACATCCATGATTGCATATTCTCAACCGAATTCTCCTTGTTGATTGTAAGAGTACTTGTTTAATTAGCTAGGGTCTTATTATAGCACTGTACAGAGATGTAGGTTTTGAGTATGGCAATGGGTCTTTGGTCTGAGTATTAAAAAACAAACACAATCTCTCTTTGGGCACAAGGCAACATATTGAATATCGCATGGAACCTCTAGACATTGGGACTGTTAAGGTAAACTGTGATGCAAGAATTAGAGAAGACAATAGAAATGGTTTTGGAATGGTTGTTAGGGACTTAAACAGTGCTATCATGGCATCTGGTTCAGCCTGGTGTTGCTCTTCCCTTTCCCCCGAGGAAGCCAAAGCTATAGTAGTAATCTTTGCTCTCTCTGGAATGTTGGAGCTCGGGTTTCAATCCCTTGTTCTAGAGATTGACTAGCTCCCGCTTGTTCATAGCTTGAGGAATTAATCTGTAGCCAGCACAGACTTGGGTATAAGAGTTTTGAATATTCTCTTACTTGCCAATTAGTTTGAGTCTTTTAATGTTTTTCATATTTATAGAGAAGGGAATAAAGTTGTCCATTCTCTTGCAAAGTTAGCTCTTAATCTTGATTTAGATGAACAATTATGGATAGAGGAGGTCCCTCCATCCATTTCATCATTGGCTAACTCCTCAGCATCTTGAGATGTAGTAAGCTCAGTGCACAAGTTGTCCAATTTAGTTGCTCTAATGTCTAATTGCTTCCTAGCCTCAAACAGACGAGACTCTACGTCTTTTACACTTCTCTTACATGGGGCAGCCTATTCAGTAACAGCTTTTTGAGGGATTCTAACCTTTATCTTAGCTTCATTTTTCTTTTTTTCTTCTTCTGCCACCATGGTTTTTAGAGTTTCATCGTTGATAGACTTGGTTAACATTGAGGATCTGAAAAATAAAAACATTAAAAGTTAACCACACCACTTTTGAAATATAAAAGGCTTTAGGAGGAGAATGATTACTCACTGACATTGCCAAACTAATTGCAATTTGAGAAAGAGTGTCATCCTTTTGATTTCCGAGGTATGTTTGGTCCGAGTCCAAAAGATAAAGGCTCACCGGCTTTCGACTTGCTGGATGATTAGTGGCTAAAGCCTTCACGCCATACTTGGTAGTTATATAGCTTGGAGGTCTAGGCATTCCTGTTCGAGATTTAGATTAGAAGTATTCTCAAGCCTTCTGTTTGGCCCCCTTTTGCTCTTTGTGCATTCAGGCTTATTTGTCACAATAGGCATGGCTAGAACAACTATAATAGAGGTTTCTCTAATTAGAGCTTTTTGGGTAGAGATTTTCAACGCCTTGAGCACGAGAGTAACTACCTCACCTTCTCTTTTTCATCATTATTTCAGATAGCTTGTCGGGGTTCACCATATCTAAAAAAAAAAAAAGAGAGTTAAAAAATTCAAGTTAGTAGTAGAAAATTAAAACAAGCTTTTTACAATATACCATTTCCTTGCAAGTATGATAGTAGAGGTCCACTTGGCCGATTGATTAGGTAATGCTAAGCAATTATATCCTGCACATCAAAGCATTCTCTCTTGAAGGACTAAAGGTAAGTCAAACATTCTTTCTCCGGAGTGGTTGGAACCATAGGCGATGAAGGGTACTTCAGGATGAAAAACTTTCTCTTTCCATCTCCTTTTTAATGAGGATACTTTCCCTTTAAAAATATTATTGGATGAGTCCCGCGCTTGTAAGTAGAAATGATCTTATCATGGACAAAGAAGTAGGATATACATTTCACCAACTACGCCAGGGGGGGTTAGCTTATGCCCTTCACAAGCTATTGTATGTAGGCTAGCCAATATATTTATGTTGTTCGGATGAATTTGATCAAGGGAACTTCCTTGGAAGTTCAAATAATTGCTTAAGAACGTATTTGAAGGGAATTGAATCCTTGATTTTAAATCTTCCTCATATACCATTAAACTATGTGGACCCGGATCGTTGCTTCCCTTTGTGAAATGGTTGGGCGAGATAGTTTGAACTAAGGGGGTATACTATACTGATAATGTCAAGCAGATCGCCCCCATCTACAATAGAATGCATGTCCATCACTTTGACATTTTCTTATCGATCCATAATTTCATGTAGAGGTTCAGCCATAAGATGGATGGGTCCTATAGGGGCTTAGAAAGTTAAAAGAAAATTGCCTAAGATTCGAAAAAATTATTGATTCTAATTGTGTGTGTAAAGCTCAGTATGCAAGGCTCAACAAACAACATAAAGTTCTCCTCAATAATTGTGTAAGGTTTGGTACTACAAGTATAAGGTTTGGTCATATTTTCACTATATAAGTTAGCCAAAAAAAAAAAAAAAAAAACACAAAATAAAAGAGGAAGGTTTAGTCAGATCACATTGTGTAACATTATGGTATTCATTTTTATATAGAAAGTGAAAGAACCTCATACTTATAACTATAAAGTGAAAGTGAAAAGGTATAAGTAATAAAAGAAAATACTTTGAAAAGGAAAACATAAAGTTGCATTTTATATCGTCAGAGGTTCAGTAATTTTCGAATAAAAAAAAAAATTGAGTTTCATACTTTGTGTTATAGGTTCATTAATACAAAAGTGATGTAAACAATTACAAATTTGTCAATGTGTTTTTAATTGTTTTCACAATTCATCTCATATATAATTTAAATTTAAAATAATACTTTTGAAAGTGACATAATTTTGAGAAAAGGCAACATACGTTTTGAACAAACCTTTTTGGTTTCACTATTACATTAACTTAATGAAAAGTTACTTTTCCATACTTTGCATTTTATACAGGAGAGAAGGTTAAGTAAAAATAATAAAAAAATTAGCTTTTATACTTTGTCTTATAGGTTTGGCAAAATGGGAAAAAAATAATAAAAAATTGTCATACTGTTCATTTAATGCATGACAAAAGGTTAAGTAAAAGTTACACATAAAAATAAATTTACTATTCATGCTTTTGGATGACAATAGGTTTAGTAAGTGTGTATAGAAAATGAAAAAGATTTTTTTAATGAATGAGAAAGGGTTCGATAATGTTTGACAAAAGGTTATTTCTTTACAGTTATCTTTCAACACATGCAAAGGTTCGGCAATCTTAAGAATAAAAAAATCATGAAAACTCACAAGAGGTTAGATAGGTTTGGTCATGTAAGGAAAAAAAATGAAAATGTTACTTAACTTCATTTGTCCAAAGGGTTCATCATGTCAATTGTTAAACACATAGATAAGAAAAAAAAGGAAAGTAAAAGCATGCGGCTTAGTTGGAGATTTGTGGAAATAAAATTTGGCGTTCGGTCAAGTAAAGTTTTTATTTTTCAGTTCTCAATGTCATCCAATTCGATCAATGATGAATGAAAGATCTAAAAATCATGGTGTCGAAAGAAAAAACAATGAAGCTGAGATAAAGGTTGGAATCGCTTAAAAAGCTATTATTGAATAGGCTGTCTGATGTAAAAGAAGTGTAGAAGACCTAAAGCCTCACGTGTGTAAGGCTATGAAGCAATTGGGCATCAAAGCAATTGAACTGGACAATAATGGTTTGGCAGATACTCTTATTGCTTACCAAGATCAAATCATAAACAAGTTGAAGGTAAAGTATCCCGAGCTGGGTTAAGAATTTCTTCATGACAGTTATCCTTCTTCATAAAAAAACTATTCGTGATCTTTCGCATAGTGATGATAGCATGTACTAAAGTGAGAACCCTTTATTTGAAGAAAGGTTTGAGGCTTGTCCTTCCGAATAAGAGAATCCCATTGAAAAACATATCAAAATGCAGAATTGGAACCTTCTAGAAGGTAATGAAGAGAACATTGAAGAAGTAGAATAAGACATTTATATAGTTCAATCATTTATTAATTTATGCTTTCCAACCATGTAATGAAATCTTTATAAATTTAATAAAATTTCAAACCTTTTGAGGTTCGCCCTTTTATCATATGCTCTTACTTTTGTAGTATATTCTTACTTTTATTATATGTTCTTACTTAGAGCATGGGGAGGTAAGCCATTAGCACAAAGAAGGCACTTAGCCTTTTCCAACTCACTTAGAGCATGGCAAGGCGAGCCCTTAACTCAGAGAATGTGCTTAACATTTTGAGGACACTTAACCTTTTTCCACTCACTTGGAGTATGGCGAGGTGAGCCCTTAGCTCGGATAAGGTGTTTAACCTTTTGAAAGCTATTAGCTTTTTTTTAGGTCACTCAAAACATGGCGATGTGAGCCCTCAACTCGAAGAAGGTGCTTAACCTTTTGAAGGCACTTAGTCTTTTTCAGCTCATTTGGAACATGGCAAGGCAAGCCCTAAGCTCGGAGAAGGTGCTTAACCTTTTGAAAGAACTTAGCCATTTTTTAGCTCACTTAAAGCATGGCAAGGCAAGCCCTCAGCTCGGAGAAGGGGCTTAACCTTTTGAAGGCATTTAGTTTTTTCAACTCACTTAGAGCATGGTGAGGCGAGCCCTAAACTCAGAGAAGAGGCTTAAAATTTTGAATGGGCATAGCCTTTTTCAACTCACTTAGAGCATGGAGAGGCGAGCCCTTAGCTCAGAGAAGGTGCTAAATCTTTTAAATTTAGCCTTTTTTTAGCTCACTTGGAGTATGATGCAGTGAGCCCTCAGCTCAGAGAAGAGGCATAACCTTTCAAAGACACTTAGCCTTTTTTAGCTCACTTAGAGAATGACGATGAGCATTTAGCTCAGAGAAGGTGTTTAACCTTTTGAAGGCACTTAGCCTTTTTCAACTCACTTAAAGCATGGTAAGGCAAGCTCTAAGCTTGAAGGTGCTTAACCTTTTGAAAGAACTTAGCCTTTTTCGCTCACTTTTAGACCATGGCGAGACGAGCTTTCAGCTTCAAAAAAATGGCTTGAACTTTTAAAGGCACTTAGCCATTTTTAACTTACTTAGAGCATGGCGAGGTGAGCCCTCAACTCGGAGAAGATGCTTAACTTTTTCAAGGCACTTAGCCCTTTTTAACTCATTTAGAGCATGGCCTGGTGAGCCCTTTACTTCGAAAAAAGGGGCTTAACCCCTTGAAGGCATTTAGCTTTTTTGACTCATTAAGAGCATGGTGAGGCGAAACCTCAGCTCGGAGAAGACGCTTAACCTTTTGAAGACACTTAATCTTTTTCAGCTCACTTAGGGCATGAAGAGGAGAGCCCTTAGCTTAGAGAAGGTGCTGAACCTTATGAAGGAATTAAACTTTTTTTACCTCACTTAGAGCATGGTGAGGTGAGCTCTTACTCGAAGACGGTGCTTAACTTTTTGAAGGTGCTTAAATTTTTGAAGGTACTTAACTTTTTGAAGGTACTTAGCCCTTTTTAGCTCATTTAGAGCATGGTAAGGCAAGCCCTAAGCTCAGAGAAAGTGCTTAAACTTTTGAAGGCACTTCGTCTTTTTTTCGCTCAGTTAGACCATAGTGAGGCGAAGCTCAACTCTTAAAAAGTGGCTTAACCTTTTAAAGGCACTTAGCCTGTTCCAGCTTACTTAGGGCATGGCAAGGCGATCCCTCAGCTCAGAGAAGGAGCTTAACCTTTTGAAGACAGTTAGCCTTTTTTAGCTCACTTAGATCATAGCAAGGCAAGCCCTTAACTCAGAGAAGATGCTTAAGAGCGCGTTAGAGCAACGGCTTTCGCGCAGCTCAAGGAGTTGCTTGTTGCTTTCGAGCCGGAGGGTAGAGGCTGTTTTTCAGCTTATTTAGAGCATAGCAAGGCGATCCCTAAGCTTAAAGATGGTGCTAAACCTTTTGAAGACATTTAGCCTTTTGAAGACATTTAGTCCTTTCAGCTCACTAAGAGCATGGTGAGGCAAGCCCTTAGCTCGGAGAAGGGGCATAACATTTTGAAGACACTTAGCCTTTTTTAGCTTATTTAGAGCATGATAATTCCTGCAAAATATATGTACGGTATTCGTCTAAATTATGCAAACAATTATTTTTATTATTTATCTTTCTCCCAAGAAAAAATTAATGAGTTAACTCTAATTTATGCCTGTAGATGCTCAATTTTTGCCTCAAAAGGTTTAATGATAATAACCTTTTTGCATGAAATCGAATCGGGACATCCGATTGCTTTGATACTCCGACTGATAGTCCTGGCTAAGATAATTGACTTGTTTGGCCATTTTTACTTTTTTGAGTTTCTAGGGGGTTTTGCAACGAAATCGGGCTTGGGAAGCGCTCCGACATGCTTCCTAAGTGCGTCATCTCATTTTGCGTGTCACCTGAGCCGATTTGGTAAAAACAAGCCTTGCTCGATTTTAGGGCCCACCAGTGGCACTTGTCATCTAAGCGTTAAAATAAGGCCACACTTTCCCCATTTGCCTATAAATAGGGCATTGGGAAATCTGAAAGGTATTTTGATTGCTTAAGGAGAAACTACACTATTTTGAAAACTCAACCTTTTAATCTAAGAAAAACTTGTGTTTTCACTTAGATTCAAGGTCTTTATCCAATCGTTTGGAGAAAAAAGCCCCTAACCTAGTGATTAAAAGACCCACAGACACTCAGATTAAACTTAACTCGGACTGATTGATTCAAGATCAAAGCTTTTCAGTTTTTGATTTACTTTTCCCCAAAATCTTTGGAATCCTTCAAAATAAGGTAACCTCTAAGAGCCTTTAACTTCCTCTTTGTCTTTTTCTTGCTTTTGGTGTCTTAAAACACCACCTTTTTACTGGTTGGGAGAGTAATCGGTGATCAACCAATAAGCTTCTGACTGCATCAAAAGTGGCTCTACACCACTATGTGTGGCACACGCCACTTCTTTCCTAGTCAAAAAGCCCTAAAATCCTATTATGAGTCTTCAGATCAGGCAAGGTCCGGACGCCACTTCTAAAAGGTTTTGATTCGGAGTTCCTTGGAGTCAAGCACATAACTATCTTGCTCTGAATCGCAAAAATAAATCATCATGGACTGAATAAACTTATAATCAACAAGAGATGGATAGTGATGGGTGTATTTGTTCATCAACCATGATGAACATCAAGACTTTGAACTCTAATCTTTTTTAAACCTTTAAATTAATGCTTTTAATTTACTGTTCTTTTATTATTTTGCACTTTAAATTTTAGCACTTTAATTTTTATGCACTTTACTTTAATGTTCCTTAGTTTTTGTAAATCTAACGCATTTAACTTTAGCTTAAAACATTTTAACATTAACATTCATCATTTTTATCATTGTGAATGAATGTGGTTGTTATTTAATTTTTATGGATGAATATATTATGTGTTTGTGATTGTTTCTTCAAGTTTATTCATTGTTTTTAATTATTAAGCTTCATATAAATGACCTTAATGGATCCTACTATTGCATATTTATAATAATTAATGGGGTGAGTAATTATTTAGGAATTAAATGGGTAAAATGTACACTTAGGAGATTGGTTGTAATTCTTTTCTCCTCCCCCCTTACTTTGGATGACTTAATTTTATGTTTTATGTATGGAATAATATCCTTGTTTGCCATGATCTTTTAAAATTGCATAAAAAGGTTTTACATCTCAATTAGAATTAATTTCATTATCAAATATTATGAATGAATGGACAATGAAGGACGCTGGTTTCTAACCGAGCGATTCAGGTGCCTAACACCTTCCCGAAATCATATTAAAATCCCTTACCCATTCTCTAGTTAAAAATGAATTAGTTGACTCCAAAGAATCGATTAATTCGTGATATTTTCTCTAAAGAGGATGGCAACTCCAAATCAAAACTCTTACCAAAGTAAGAGCCATTTTTTAGTCCCTTTTCAAAAAAAAAAGGATTGTCTTTTTCAAGGATTAATGGGTCTAATAAGAGAAAATCAATTTAATAAAATAAAACGAACCAAGCCCATTTTTTTTCATTCATGAAAAACCCTTCCATCCTCAATGCCCTAACTAATAGGTCAACCTAGATACACCCCTTTTCTGAGACCTAACTTATTAAGTTAAAAAAACCCGGTATTTATTATAATAAAACATGCTTTTAAAAGAAAGAAAAAATAAAGCATTTTTTAGTACTATCTACATTCCAGGTTTGAGGCAATTTAGCTCCCCCAACCTTCCCAAGTTTAAAGGTCCTAGGTCTTAATTGTTTTATTATTTCATAAGGTCCTTCCTAATTGGTCTTAGCTTTCCAAACCTAGCTTAACCTTTGGTTATTTCTATTTTCCTCCACACATTATCTCCAACTTTAAACTTTCTAGATTTTACCTTTCTATTATCCTACCTGGCCATCTGCTGTCGATATGCTGCTGCTTTAATATCAGCTTGTTCTCGCTTTTCTTTTGCAACATCTAAGTTAATCTTGAGACTTCCTTAGTTGTGCTCTTCTTCAAATTGTTTGGTTAGCATGCTCAACATTCCTATTTCATCACTACTTCTGTCCCATACATGAATGAAAATATAATTTCTCTAGTCGACTGCCTAAGGGATATTCTGTACGTGCATAGGACACTATTCAACTCTTCAGCCCAATTAGCCTTTTCACCATCGAGCCTTTTCTTCGAGCCCTGCAAAATAGTTTTTATAGTAACCTCGGTTAGTCCATTCGTTTAAGGATGAGAAACCGAAGTGAAGTGTATCTCAATACTCCATTCAATGTAGAAGACTTTAAAATGGGAGCAGTCAAATTGCTTCCCGTTGCCAATTATTATTTTTTTCGGTATTCCATATCTGCAAAATCACTTCATTTTTGAAGAATTGGATGATCTTATTTAGAGTAATTGTGGTTAAAGCTTCAACTTCAACCCATTTAGAGGAGTGGTTGATAACAATTACAACAAACTTCTTTTGACCCGTAGTAACTAGAAAAGGTCCCAACAAGTCAATCCCCCATTCAGCAAATGGTCATGCACTTCTGAGTGGCCTCATTTCTGAAGCAGGCTACTTTAGTATTTCACCAAATTTTTGACATGGTTCGCATTTTCGAACAAGTGTTCGTGCATCATTTTCGAGTATTGGCTAATAGTATCCTTCTAGAAGTAATTTACATATTATTGCATATGAGCTTTCATGAGCCCCATATACAACTTCTTATGCTTCATGTAAGGTGTAATTGCCTGCTTCCACTGATAAACATCTAGCCCATGGATGCATCATAGATCTTCTGTAAAGCATTCCTCTATTTGCAGAATAATTCACAATCCTTCGAATAAACTTAATGGCTTCTTTAGGTTCGGAGAGACTTCATGTTCGCAATATTGAAGAATAAGGGCTCTCCAATCTTCTTCTACTTTTATAGTAAAAATTCTTAATTCAGTGTTTGGACATTCCTATACTTCCATCATCTAGTCTTCTTTTAATAATTCACCTTAAACCGCCGACTTGGCTAACCTATTAGCTATTGTGTTTTCTGATCGATTAATTTGTGAAATTTTCCAGTTGCCACCTTCTTGAACAATTTGGTCTAGGAGAGTTTTGTCCAAATTATGGTACCTTATCATTTCTACTCCTTTTGTTGCGAAGGTACCTAATACTTGATTAACAACCAACTATGAGTTGAGTTTGTTAACTCGAACTTTTAGTTTTAGCTTAACGCTAGTTCTAAGAGCTTCATACTCAATTGCATTGTTTGCTAATGTGAAGTTGAGGCATATTGCATATTTGATCTTTCCTAGACTAATCAACAATATTCTTCCTCTGGAGCCTTGCATCTCAGATACACCATCAGTGTAGCTTCCAAGCCTCTTTTTTCAGTTTCACCCTCTCTTTTATCTCTTCTCTTAAGAACCTTGCTAGAAAATCTGCTAACATTTGTGCTTTCAAAGCCGAGCGAGGTAAATAACTGATGTCAAATTCCCTTAAATGGATTGACCAATCTACCAATCGACTAGAAGTCTCAGTTTCTTTATAAAATCTTATAGAGTGGGGTTTTTTTTTTTTTCCAAACATGTATTTCATGTGCTTGGAAATAATGACGAAGTCTTATAGTAGATGTTAATATTGCAAAAGCCAATCTTTTGATATTGGGACATTTGAGTCCTTCGTGTAACATCTTACTTACAAAATATAATAGGAATTGTTTGCCTCCTTCACGAACTAGAACTGAAGCTACCATTTCTTGATTTGTCGTTAAGTACAACTAAAGGGGTCTCTTGCTTTCGACCTACTGAGCAGAGGAGGTGAACTAAAAAAGGATTTTAATGCCCCGAAGGTTGTTCGACATTCTTTTATGCATTGAAATTCTCTCAATTTCTTAAGAGCTAGATAGAATGACAAGCATCTTTTTGCTGAACATGATATAAGTCGTCCTAACGTTATACTTCTGCCATTCAACTATCGTAATGCATTTATGTTTTTCAAAGGAAGCATGTCCAAAACTGCTCAAATCTTTTTTGGATTGGCTTCTATTTCTCTTTAAGATATCATAAATTTAAGAAATTTACCTGATTGCACTCCAAACACACATTTCTCTGGATTCAACTTCATATTGTATTTTTGAAGTATTTGGAAGGCCCTACTAAGATCTTGGGCATCTTCTTCAACTTTGACACTTTTGACAATCATGTCATCAATGTAGACTTCTACTGATTTGCCTGTCAAATCCTTGAACATGCGGTTGACTAATCTATAGTATGTGGCTCTTACATTTTTCAATCCGAAAGAGCATCACTTTGTAACATTAAATTCCTTTATCTTTTATAAAACTCGTATTTTCTTCATCTAACTTGTTCATCCATATCTAATAATATCCAGCCACTACATCGACAAAGTTGTAAAGTTCATAGCCCGCAGTAGAATCAACTAATTGATCAATATTTGGTGCATGGATAAGGGTATTAGGACAAGTTTTATTTAGAGTGGTGAAGTCTACACATAACCTCCACTTCCCATTAGGTTTAACCACCAACACCTTATTGACTAGCCAAGCTAGATAGTCCACTTCTCTAATGAATCCCACTTTAAGTAGTTTGTCTAACTTGGATGATATAATTTTTCATCGCTCTATGGCATGATTTCTTTTTATTTTCTGCTTAACTGGTTTTACCTTCGGATCGATACTCAACTTAAAAGTCATCATCTTTGGATCTATCCCAACTATATCATGGGCGGACCACGCGAAACTATAATTATTTTCTATCAGCACCAATTAGATTGATTCTTTAACATTTGTGGATAGTTTCGATCCCAATTTCATTTTTTTTCTCATTATCTATTTCTACATTTTCAAGTTCATCAGTTGGTTTAGGGTGGAGTTCTGTTTGCTGTCTCGGGATGTCGAAAGGGGGGGGGGTGAGATGTTAATCTGTACCTCCATCATATGAATTTGGCTTGTAAAGGCATATTAGCTCACATAGGCTTCTCGAGCTGCTCTTTGACTAACTACTACAATGGTATGCTCTTCATCACCTATTTCCATTGATAAATTGATGACATCTTCTACTTGTACATGTTCACCCTCCTATCTAACTAATGGAGTGCGAACTGGCCTTAACTTGATCACATCAAGGTTTAAATATTTAAAACCTCAAAGTTATCAGGTTAACTGCACTCCCATGATCCATAACGATCCTCACCATGGAGTTTTCCAATATCCCCTCGATTACCAAAGCATCGATATGAGAGAACTGAAGATTCCTACCATCTTTTTCCACGAAGGTCATAAGTTTTCTCTCTATATCTACTTTCGTATTTAGATAGACTAAGAAAATTTCTCTTGCTCATCCTTTCGGACTGGGCTATTATCTCCACATGTAGTTCCTCGATGTTTGTTGATTCCACCAAAAATTAATTACTGAATTTAAATACAAAAGTGATGAATTTAGGTCGAACCCTAGAGACTAAAATGTTAAATTTTGTGTTAGTTTGTAAGAGAAAAAGGGGATTGGTTTGTGGAAATTCAACCAAGGTAATCAAAAGAAAAGTAACTAATAAACTTAAATTGGAATTCAATCTAACAAACATTCAATTCAAGGTGATTTGTAATCCAATGCATAGATGATCACATACAAATTACGAATTAATTATTCTTTGAATACTTAACTAAAACATACCAAAAAGCATGATAACTTCTCTAACTTCCCTATTATCGTTAATTTAGGCCCAACACCCTCATTAACTCTAATTATTAAATGAATTGGAATTAAGCAATCCTTTTCACTCTAATAAAAGCATTAAGAACAAGAAGTATTTAAACTTGCATAACAATTTAAAAAGCATAAAACTCTATTATTTCTTTAGATTATTACCAAAAACTTGGAACATAATTAGTAAAACCTAATTGCTAATAACATTCAATCTTACACAACAATTACGGATTATGAAGATGAAATAGCACTTAATCATACCAAATAATTGACTAATAGGTCTTTTTAGAAAATCATTCAATAGAACTAACACCTTAAATACAAAAAACAACAGATATTCAAAGAGAATCAATTTAAAGTAAGAACATATCTCATAAATATACAAATGGATGTTGAATCCCTTGAATTGAACTAAGACAATAGCAATTTATGCCAATGGCTTACAATCACTAAAATAAAAGAATAACAAAAGATACTCAAAATAAATAATGAACTAAGTAAAAACCTTAATATTTTGCTGCTCCCAAAATCACTCCTTTTATAGCCTCAAACACAACAGAAAATCCCCAATTAATTAGGGATTTTGAAAGCAATAGATTGAAAATCTTCTTATTTTGATTTCTCTCCCTTTTTTTAGCCCTTCTCTTTTTGAATCTCTCTATGATTCTTCAACTAACTTGAAGATCTCCTTCTTAACTTTCCAACGAGCTATCATTCACCTAAAATGGATACTCACAGCTCAAGATATGGTAAAGACACCGAAATAGGTCTTCAACATACATTATAGCAAAAGGATCAACTTATCTGTCATTTTTAACACTCAAAATGACGTCATTTCACTTAGTGGTCTTCATAAAAATTGTAGAGCTAGCTGTTAAGGTTCAAATGGGCCTGAGATGAGTTTATTTAGACATGAAAAACTCTAGATATGAATTAAACACTGAAACCTGCTCTGCATGCTCATTCTAAACATATCTCCTACATTTAGAGCTACTTTTGATCAACATTGAGGCTGAACTGGATATGATCCTTCTAGACATTTATAGAGTTTTGTTTCATCTTTCTAATGAATTAAACACATTTTAGTTTGAAGGCCTACAACTTTAAATATTCCTGAAAAACCGAACAAAGGTCAAGACAATAAAAATGCTGGAAATTTCTTAATTTAATGATATTATTCCAAAAGTAACTAAGATCATGTCTAATTGATAAAAATTGTCTAACTAACTAAGTTAAACTTAATAATAATTCATAAATGCCAAAAATATTGAGAATAAAAGTAACAAATTATGCACATATCATCCCTCTTAAGATCATATGAATGGTGCCCAAAGTATCACTCTTATTAGGTTGTCGCTTCTCTTTATTTGACGACTCTTCTTTAGGGTCTGCTTTTTCATTAGGTCTTGCTGACCACAAATTCCTTGAGCGCTCTCCGTTGAATCAATCTTTCAATTTCTCTCTTCAATGCCCAAAAATTTTCGATATCATGACCATGGTCTCTATAAAAGTCACAATATTTAGATTTGTCACGTCTGGATGTCGATTCATGTCTCATCTGAGGAGGTTGGCTAATGTGAACTCTATCTGAGTTACGCTAAATCTAAACTAAAACCTCACGCTGACTAGTTCTCAGTGGTGTAAACTCCTCTCTGTTGGTTCCCTAACTATCCCCTTTGACGTAAGGGTCAAGGTAGGGTTGATGTTGCTTGAGTGGCCATATAGGCGAGCGAGATCTAATTGATTCCTTTTTATTCTCTAGCGGGCCTTTTGAATGAACACTTTGTACTTTCCATGCCTCGTCTAATTTGGAGAACTTGTTCGCTCCCACCATAAGTTGTGATTTGTCAATTTCCTCTTGCTCATTTTGCATGTTTACCATTTAAACAGCTTTGTCCCTCCAACTTGTATTGAACATGGAGAAAGGCTCTTTAGGGTCTTGTTTAATAATTTCCAAGTCCCTTTTAGAGATATCAACTTCAGTGTTGTAGTTATACTGATTATTAAAGGCATTATATACCTCCTCCCAAATTTCCTTATTATACTTGTCGAGACCATAAACAATCTCAAAGCAGCACTAGTCAAAAATTATTGGAGCAACTGAGCAAGGTGCTCATTGCTCGATCACACCAAGTGGATTCAGTACACCTACATATATTTTTAGGTGCATCTTGGGAAATGTAGTACTATCAAACTTGTCCATAGTTGACATCTTGAACTTTCGAGTGAGCCTTACATCAAGAAATAGTTTTAAATAGTCAACATCAATCACCTTTTTGTTCATTTTAAAGGCTAGGAGAGTTCTTTCCATAACTTCCATCTTCTCTAGCATCTTTTGTTTGTTCTTTTCACCTAAGTCTAATCCATGTGAAAAGGAGGGTTTGTTGCCAGCAGCTTGTGGGATCAAGTTAGATTAATTTGGCTTAGTGGAAATTATTATCTTTAGAGGCCTTACCCTGGCTGAGTTTAAAAGCTCTAATAATCACATTGGAGACTTTATCCATGATAGTTCTCCGTTCATTGGTCAAGGCTTCAGATAAGGCCAACTTGAAACTGTCTTCTTGCCTTTTCATGGCGGCTTGAAACTATCTTCTAAAGGCATCCATTTTCGCATCCCCAATTTCTCTAGACTTGGTTTTCTTCAAAACAAGGGTAAGGAATAAAGTTTCAACTCCATAGGACAAGGAATGGTTACCTAGAGGACTAGGGTTTTAAAGGTAATTAACTCGGGAACTAGGGTTTTAAGGCAGGACATGCTCATATGGTAAGGGCACTTAAATTCTTGATCCACAAGGTGTATGCATGGCATATGATATGCATGAGGAAAACCATTTTGCATGAATTCACTTAGGTTTAGATTGTTAAAGTGCATACAACCTAAGGTCATGGTTCTAATGCCATTATATGAAGTGGGTATAGGGAGGCTTGGCTTAATCGGATATCATCACATTAGAGCAACGATATGTTTAACCACATGTAAAACAATGAGTTTCGCATGGGTCCAATAATACTGCATACTCATTACATCTCAAAAAGGATCTGAGAATTCGTTGCGGGTTGCAAACTTTTGTAACCTCTCAAAAAACCTCAAGGAGAGTTATTGACGTGGCACTACCAGAAACTCAGAAAGTTCATCTTAATTATTCTTAATGACGATGCAAACTATAATGATGCATGAAAAGATTAAACATTAAAGAAAAACAATTAAGTGATCATTGGAAAAATAATATCAATTTTTATTTTAAAAACCAATTAGTGGTCCACTTTGTAAAACTTATTTTACTCCCTAGTGGAGTTGCTAGCTGTGAGGCCCCTACCCAAGCGTCAGGTCCAATCCGCTAAATGGGATCGAAACACTCATTCGGGTTAGGTTTACATAACAGTTTTGTAGAGTCACCACTTAAATTTCATTTTAGGGTAAACTTAAGAAAAATTCATTTGACTTCGATTAAAGAAAAGTACACTAATCAATGAAACTAAGAAGATACATGGACTAGATTTTCGGTTTAAATGATTAACTATTTGGACTTTTATTAATGCTCAATCCAATGAAAACATGATTTAAGATAAAGAGAATGACATTTATAATAAAATAATAAAATAAAGCCATAAAAGAAGTAATAAAATAAACAAAGCGAGGAAATATAGAAAATTACAAAATAAGAGAGTATTGCCTCTAGCTCCTTAATAGGAACTCTGAGGCAACGACACATCTTCCAATGAAATTACAAAAAAGAAGAAAAAATGGAAAAAAAATATTTCTTATGGATTTGGTCCACAACTCCAATTTAGAGAGTCGCGCTTGCATGTTTATCCTTTAGAATAGAAATCAAGATTAAACAGTTCTTTCCCATTATAAAATGGGGGATTGATTTTAATTTGGAAAGTAGGTTCATTAAAGACCTCGGAGTTATCATGTTGTAGGCTTTGTGTGCCATTTTCATGAAAAATATTTATTTTTGGCTTTGGATCGCCAGTTTTTGAAAAAATTAATATTTTTGGATTTGGATCGCCAGTTTTTGTTTTATTTTTTATAAACGAAAGGCACTTGGTGAAGACATTTAAAAGAAGAGATTAAAGTGCAAAGTTAAGGGCCATAAAGGACTTAGCTTAGCCATTTGGCGAGACCCACGTGGTTGACTGCAAGGTTGATTGGAATGTGGACCGGAGGATGAACCAACTCGACTCCTTCTTCTTAGGTGGAAGGGGGAGGTGAGGACTTTTCATCTTAGAGCTTCAGTTTTATTTAGATTTCGAGGAGAAATCTAAGCTAAGTGAAGTTTGGATGACCAATAAGGGTCCAAATCCGGAGTAGACTTATGAAGGCATGGGTCAAGAGAAAGCGCTCAACTCTATTTCTCTTGGATGACTCATGGCTTAGATGTTCCTCTGACCTTTGATTTTGACCCATGATATATTGTTGGAAAGCGCTCGACTCTATTTTTCATTGACACCAAGTTTGTGTGGAAATTCAATTTGAAGAAACAGTTATGTCCAAATCGATACAAATTATCAGTCTATTTGGCACCGATTTTGGTTCACTTGGTTCAGATTTGACTTAATAGATTTTCTAGGTTAAAATACATGATGTAGAATTTAGGTATTCACAATTGTCCAATAGGGCAATTTTTTTATTCTAAAGGTTGAGCATCTAGTAGGACACATGAAACTGCCTGAACTTGGATATACCAAATTATCGGTCAATTTCATTAGTATCTTGATACATTAACAAAAACCCTTGAGGGTTCCACCAAGCATGCTAGAAAATTTATTTGGTCCAAAATTAGGGTTAGGGTCTATTGGGTTTGCGTCTATCAAGAATATCTCGGGATATGCCAAAGACAAGGTTTGCGCCTATTAGTCCAATAAAGAAGAGGAAGAGAACAAGAAGAGTTCAGGAGGGAGAAAAGTAAAGATGAGAGGGATAAGAGAGAAATATAAAAAATTGGAGGTTGGAAAAAAAAGGAGAGTTAAAGGTGACTTGAATGCACTAGACAATTTGATTTATTTGTATAGATTTACGTGTCAACTACAACATTGTTTTCCCTATTTATAGGGTCCTAAGAGTGCCGTGTAAGCAAGATGCACCTTCTAGAAAGTTTATACAAAAGTCCAAAAAATGTTCTAAATATATGTAATATTTACAATTCTGAATTTTAGACCTTAATGGCCCTCTTGGCATCGTTTAACTATATCATGTGCTTTTCTGAGCTTTTGCCGGTTTGGGTCTCTTGTTTGGGCTTGATTTTTGTGTCGGCATCAACAACTCTTCTATTATAAATCTTTAAAGTAAAATATGTTTTCAGGTGGAGACTTTTGTGCTCTCAATCGATGCTAAAAGTTGGAAATGGTCCTTGTATTAATGTTTGGAAAGATTCTAGGATAAATAATAGCGCTAATTTTAGAGTAGAACCTGATTGATCATGCATGACTTAAGAAAGCAGAAAGAAGATATTAATTATAAAGGTTTGTTTGCTCTTGCTCTTGTAGATGCTATAAGAATTTTAAGTATTCCTTTAAGTTTGAGGAACTGTAAAGATAAACTAATAACATTTAGAACCTAACGGGAGCTACTTGGTCAAATCTACTTGTCATGTAGCAGTTCACTTAAATACTCATTATGCAGATCATAAGGAGCAGGATTTTTGAAAATGCCTATGGAAAATGGAGGTCCCTCCAAAGGTTAAAATTTTATTTGGAGAGTAAATAGATATATATTAACCGCCAGCTCAAGCTTATAACATAGAGGAATACATGTTAACGAATGTTGTGCTTTCTGTGATCAAGCTGAAACAATTGTTCATGTTCTTATAGGATGTCATCATGTTGTCATGTACTTGTAATATTGATGCAAAAACTTTCGTGATCATGCATAGGTTGGGCTTTGGGATACACGATGAAAGAGGTCAATCGGTGATGGGTCTATCTTATCTTTTTTTCATGGTAATTATGAAGCAAGGATGCTAAAGCCTTGAGTTATGCGAGTAATTTTTCTGGATTAAGACTTGACAGCTTGCTGATGTCCAAATTGAAATAGATGCTCAAGAGGTTTATAGAACTTATCTCAAGCATGATTTTGATTTATCTGGGTGGGGTTCGGTGATTTTAGATCGTGTACAACTGAGTTCATGGAGTAACAACATTACTATTAAATAGATTAAAAGACAAGTGAATAAATTAGCTCATAAATTAGTTAGGATTGCTTGTTCATATGTTAGTATTCAAGTATTACATAAGCTTCCAAGAAATATAGAAGCTCTTATTAGAATGTTTATACTTATATAAAAAATAAAATTATTTAAATTTATAAACAAATACAAAATAACCAAATAAATTTTCATTTTATTCTATATAAATGTTAATTAAATAAATTGTTAGAAAATTTTGAAAAATACTTCAAATATTATAATTTTGAACTAAGTAAAAAAAGGAAAAAAAAATACTACAGTCCCATTGGTATCAAACAATATAACTTTAAACTAAAAATTTCACTTTTTTTTTACAATTTTAATTTTTTAGATTTTTGACTTTTTAAGTAAAGTGTATCATGCAGTAAATTATTTATTTAGATTATAGAATAATCTAAGTGATTACAAATTTTTGAAAATTAAAATAAAAAATTTTTAGTTCAGATTCATATTTTAACATTCACATAAACCTTAACCATCCTATGAATCGCTAATTTTGGTTCAAAATTTAAATCAACGATTTAGGTCCAATTTCAATTCATCTACAGTATGGTTTGATTCTGATTCGATTCTGATTTGATTCCAGGTCAAACCAAATAGGTGGCCATGCCTAGTTGGCTATAATGATATTTGTTTTTCCTCTCTTTTTATTTTTTGAGAAGAAATTGTAGTGATTGTTGAATATCTTCATAATCCTCTAATTTGGGTCAAATTGGTAAAGGAGTGAGAATAGGGTCTTCATTGCCAATGTTACTGTCTTTAGAAGCGAACAAATTTTGGAAAAATCGAAAAACCGTATCAAATCTATGTAGTTGGGTAAGAAATCGGTCTTGGGAAAAAATTTTGGTTAACCAAAGTTTTATACCCTATTCAATTATATAGAAGACTGCTCAATAAGAAGTCTTTTAACCTTGTGCGACCTGCAATCTTTCTAATCAAATTTTGCTATTCCTTGCTGTATGGTTCCTTTGGCGGCTTCTTTTTTTTCTTTTTTTTTTAAAAAAAAGGATTTGTAGAAAGTCGAATTAATCTATTGAAAGGATCTGCAGGTATTTTCCTCTAAAAAAATTTAATTTCTTTAAATATTGGAAAAAAAACACCCTCCCTAAATTATAGTGACGTTAACATATACATCCTTCTATGTTCTAAAATTAACACTGGTCTACTTAAATTTTCATTACGTCATATAACCATCTCCCTCCGTTCAAAATTAGCCTCATTTTCTATTATTCTACCTCATAAATTAAGGTAAAAAAAGAGAGAGAAAAAAAAGATAATTCTACAAAGTAGAACACTCAATCCTCCCAAAGCTTTACTCAGAATTCCTTGTTGATGATAAATTCCCATGCCCAAGATGCCAAGGACAAGAAAATTGAAGGAGGTATAGAAACATTTACTGGTTGCGGTGAGAAAGCTAGTGTGGGTAAGAAGTCAAACTGAAATAAAGTCAATTTTGCCTCTTATGGACAATTTACATAGACAATTTCAGTGGTTATGGAGAAGGAGTAGTGGGTAACAACATTAGATTCAAGATTTATGGAGAAGAAGAGACAAAACACTGTGTTGGCTCTACTTAGGACTTAATTGATTTCGCCACCTTTGTTTTAGGGCAAAATGTGATGGTTTGGACTACAGAAAACGTCAACGGGAAGAACTTACCTTCTATAACCTTAGCCTCCAATCGATGGTAATGACCTATGAAAATTGATGGAAATTGATGGTAGTGACCTATGGATGACCTATCGATGGTTTTGCTTTCGAAATTGATGGTAGTGACCTATGGATGACGAGCTTCGAAAATCGATGATAGTGACCCGTCAGGGTGGACTCTCTGTCCATGAGAAAGAGAGAGAGAAAAATTTTTTATCTAGGAAGGAGAGAGATATGAAGGAAGAGAAGCCATTAATGTATCGAGGGTTAGAATGGTTATTTCACTTGTCATTTACTGGAAATACAGTTAATTATGGACGGAGGGAGGTGATTGTGTGACGGAATAAAAATTTAGGAGGCGTGTGTTAGTTTTAGACTATAAAATGAGGTATGTATTAACTTTATTATAATTTAGGAATATGGATGATTATAGATCAGATTCGGATCGGATTACGCAAAAATCTATATCTGATCTGCGAAGATTTTCATATATCTATATCCATATCCGCTCCGCTCATATTCAAATTAGATCAAATGTCGGAGTGGAGCAAGTTGGATCGCATAACATAAAAGAAAAATAAAATGGAACAATAATTTAATAAAATTTATATTTTTTATTGTGCTTGAAAACATAAAAACTCCTAACAATAATTCAAAATATTGTATACTATGACAATTAAAAGAGCCTTTAAAATTTGTTAGGTGCAAAAGAAATTATGTTAGTGGTCGTAATGTTCAATTCATATTCTTTTGTTTGAAATAGAGATTGAAAAAAAATACGAAAAGAGTGAAAGAGTTGGAGATAATAATTTAAAATATAAATGGAAAAGAAATAAGGAAAAGGTGAATAAAGACAACTATACATTTAGAATTACGATAAAAAATTTTAAAAATATAAGAAAAAAGCAAAATTACCTTTCACGTATAGGATTATGTTATATCAATATCCGATTCATATCTGAATTTATCCTATTCATCGTTAAATGGATCGGAATTTATCTGCCGAGATATTTAACGGATCGGATCATTTGATCATCCTTAATTACGGAGGGTGTGTTTTTTCCTTAAATATCCAAAACTAAAAAGCAAAGAGAGTGACAATTATTATTAGGAGAAACTTATTCCATTGTTGCGGTATCCACAGACCCCATATCCTCCAATCACAGCTTACCACCTTCAGTCTTTCTCTCTCTCTCTCTCTCTCTCTCTCTCCAAGATTTAAGAATATAAAAAGGTTTGGATAATCGAATAATCGAACCTAAAATCATGCTTCAGTTTGGTTTGATTTTTATTCAAATGGTTTGGGTTGGTTATTGAAAATTAGAATTTTGGTTATTTAGCTTGCGGCTATGCACACCCTTAACTGTCTTGCGATGCTTTTCCTTTGCTAGAATTAAGTAATCTGTTTGCGGTTATGCACACCCCTAACTGTCTTGCGATGCTTTTCCTTTGCAGAATTAAGTAATCTTGCATGGCATATCCCACTAATTAACTTTGTATTTAAAAAAAGATATAACTAAGGATTAAAAATTTAAAATTCCTCATACATAGAAAAGTCTTTTCACCCTTAGATTCAAATATTTAAATATAAATTATTAGATTGGGTTTAACTAAATTACTGGTTACTTATAAAATAAGTCAAAAAAAATAAGATATTTAATTTTTTATGTATTATTTAATTGTTATTATTAAAAATAAAAGTAATTATATTTATTAGGTGAATTTTTGTTTTTAATTTATTGGAAACTTTTATAAGCCAAAATAATATTGTGGACATAAGGTAGTCATTCTCTTGACTCACCAAATTAGTGAAAACAACTGTGGTCAACAAGAGTATTCGAACTCGAAACCTCGCACTCCTCACATAAATGTCAAACCACCACCTAATTTAGCTATTGGATAGATTTAAAAACACCATTTTCAACACAAATACAGATAATAAAAGCACCACAAGAGAAATAAATAACTATCTAATATCAAATTCAACTATTCAACATAAATTATTAAAAATTTTCATAAGTAACGTTTATATTATTTTCAAAAAAAATCATTTTATAGAATTTACTTGTAGATTTTTTAAAATAAAATTTACTTTAGTTTAGAATTTCTTCATCTTATTTTGGAGTTTATATTATATTATGTAAAAGTTTATATAATATAAATTTTTGAAATATATAATCCGGAAATTTTTAACTAAATATATTTTTATAATTTTTCTAACTGAAATATGATATCATTTATATTCCAGATTCCTTAATTCATAAACTCCTCTTTTTAAAAGGAATAAATTTTGTACCCTTAAATTTCCAAAGGCACTTTATTTTTCTTTTATGTGGTTAATACTTTTCTTGTCCTACACAAATTCTTTCCTTGCTCTCATTAGTAACGCATACACGTTAAATACTTTGTACATTTTGATCTCATCCTCAGCTATTTCCTTTTAATTCTCACATTCATCATCTAGTGTCGCGCTGCCGGTCCCGGAGGATTAGACGGAGGGTGTAACATTATGGGTGTTGTTGGAGTCATTGCAAAGCGTTTGGATGCCCTTGTCGGGTATTTTCTTTTACTTTTGTTGTATATTATGGATTATGCCTTTTCTCATAAAACTCAATTTTCAAGAAAAAATAAATTTATGAGATTCATTTGAAATTTAGATTCTTTTTTTAATTTATGAAATTGATAAATTTTATATATTATAATCTTAATTCTAACATTTTCTATCCGGTTTTTTTATTAATTATAGGATTTAAACAAATTAATTCATTTCAAATACTCTTCAAAATCATAGATTTTATTTTTAATTTAATTACGGAATGTAAAATTCTATGTATAGAGTTCATATTTCATTAATCTGATGACCATTTTATATTTGATATTTCGTATGTATAAAAATATTTATTTTATTCGTATGGATTTTTTTCAATAAATTTCAATGCATAAATGAAATTATAATTGTAAATAGATTATACACTTACAAATTCATTTATAACATATTATGATTTTTTTTATTTTCATGTCTAATTCCAAATTAAGCTCTTTTATTTTAATGATAAGTTTATTTAATTTGTATTGAACCAGGCCTGGAATAATGCTTCTTTTCCCACTGTAAGTAAACTAATAAGATTTTTATTTATTTAATTTAGATAAGTGAAGTTTATTCAGGAAAAATATATTTCTTTTATTTATAAAAAGGTTTATATTTCTTTAATTTAGACTAATGAAATTTATTCAGGAAAAAAATATAGAGAATTATTAATTTTTGTTATAAATGAACAGATATGCATCACTGAGAGCTATTGAAAGCCCTTCAACACTTGATGACCAGCAGTGGCTAACCTATTGGATAATTTATTCATTGATAACCCTATTTGAGTTATCCTTTTGGAGAATCCTTGTTTGGTATGCTCTTCTTCTTTCTTTATTAACATTAATTATGAATAAATTAATATAAATTCTCTTGATATATATATATATATAATATTGGTTCATATTGCTTCAAAACTAAAATTTCAGTCACTAAACCTAATGTATATTAAGAATCTATTCTTACAGTATTAGAAAAATTATGAATTTTTGAATTCTTTTTAAAATTATAGTAAAATTATATTAAAATTCTTTTTTGTTAAATATAAAAATATATAAAACCGATGTAAGATATGCTTTATAAGCAGATTCCACCTCTTCCTCCAAAGAAGGTAAAGATTGTATTTATATGATAATTGGGGGATTCATAAATATAAATTAATAGTAAACCTTTTCTTTCATTATAATAATTTTGTCAATGTTCAGAAAATATTTTTCTCTTTAAAAGGGGAAAGTGCTTTTTTTTTTTCATTTATTTTCTAAGTACCCCGATACTATTTTCCGGGACAATAATTTCCTGGAAAATATTCTTAAAAACAAACAGAGATCATATATGCTTAATTCTTCTAATTGTTCAATACATAACAGTAACCTGCATTTATTCGACAATTGAGGGATTAGTAAATATGTATCTATAAGCCTTTTCCTTTATTATAATAAAATTTTCAATATTTAAAAATATTTTTCTTTTTAAAAAGGGACGTGGTCTTTTTTTTAAATGAATTACTTAATATAAAACTATTTTTTCTGAGTGTCCCAAAAATATTTTCTGGCACAATATTTTCCAGCAAAATATTCTTAGGAAACAAACATACTTGTATATGCTAATTGTTAAATATATATGTAATATGTATCAGGCTTCCTTTCTGGCCATACATAAAGCTTGTATTTTGTATGTGGTTGGTGCTGCCTATTTTCAACGGAGCTGCGTATATTTATGAGAATTTGGTGCGGAAGTATATTAAGATCGGCGGCAGAGTGGACGGAAACTATACGGAGGATCAAAAGAAGGTTCTTCAAATGATGAGTCTCGACGCAAGGAAATCAGTTGTGCAATATGTTGAAAAATATGGATGGGATGCTTTTGAGAGAGCTATCAAAGCTGTAAGTAGCTAATTACCATATATTTATTGCCAAAAATACTTTTTCTGAAAAATCCTTTCAATTTCTCTATTCCACACAAATCACTACTTTGATTTAGCTGGTGTTTGTTTTAATAGAAAAAATTAAAAATTTTCCGGCTGGGTTTAATTTTATCATGTATAACAAAAAACATAAGAACTCTATATTTTTATTATATAAATTTTTAATGATCAACTGCTTACCTCTAATTATTTAAGGTAGTTGATTTGTCCTATTCTGTTTATTTATCTTGATTCTGCTCAATATATATATATTTTTTTTTTTGATTCCAGGCTGAAAAAGAAGCAAAAAGGCACTAACTGGATCACAATTGTCAGATATATTATGTTTCTTCCCAAATTCAAAGAAAAAAAATGTAAATTTCATGCATATGTATATGAAATAGAAAGCAAATATAACCTAAATTATTATGGATATGGAAAAAGAAATAGAAAAAAAAAAAACTCTATATTTTTTCATTCTCCTGTTGTTATGGTATATTATTAATGTGTAAATTAATGGTACTTAATACTGTATATATACATATATTCACCTATGGAAAAAAGTAACCTAAAATTTCTATTAGCGGACGATTTGGAAGATGTAATCGGAGAGGGTGTATGGTTAGGTTCCATTTGTATACTTGGAGGAATCTATCACATATATCTTAACTAAACCCTTTGCATGGGCTCACCGTGCACTTGTATAATCTGGAGAGAATTATTCGTCTTATAGTTTAGGTGTTGTATCCGATTTTAGTTTCATTGCTTGTTTGCTTTGTCTGGTTCAATAATACCACTTCTCCTAGTGAGTTCTAGGGGTGTACCAAACCAGAAGATTCTCAAGCTTAAACTTTTATTTTTCTAGTTAGAGATCGACGTCTTGAGGCTAATGTGAGATCCGCTCAGAGACCTATCAGGTTAAGTAAATATTTAATGCGTACATATACTGGAGATGTTATTTTTGAAGGAGAAACTATGTATTTTTGGAACCTAATGTGATCTTTGGTTAGAATCTCTAAAAGGTCCAAAATGGTTTGGACTTGAGTAGGTTGAAAAAAGATATACAACCTTAGCAAGAATGTCATTTTGCGAAATATATGACCAATGCACCTTTAGGTTCTTTGGATTCTATACTTGGAATAGCTATCCAGATAATTGCAGTCAATTATATCTCTCATAGAAATTAGTTAGCCACCTCTCATTTTGTTTTAGGGTTCTTCTTATTCGTAGGTTAATAAGATAAGTGTCTAATAAGTTATAATAAACTCAAACAAAAACACCTTTTATATAAAAGGTAGTGGCCAAGGAATAAACCACTCTAATCAGAGTTTGTTAATGGCAGAATTAGGTGTGGTATTATTATGGAAGGTTCATTTTTTCCTGCTAAAGTTAATGTTGTTTATTTGAATATTGATAAGGCAAGCCTAGTAATTATCTCCACAAATTAGGGAGTTAATTCAAATGTTTATGAGATAAAAGGGAAATATTGGAGCTAACAGTGGGTTAAACTTGATTTCCTTAGAAGACAATAGTAATAAAGATCTTAAAATATTAAGAACGTCTCTTGTGCTAACGTGGATTATGACTGATTTGTCATATAAAGTAAAAGGTGTGAATGGCAATGTGGTTGAATGTCTATTTAATTTATAGATGTTAAATTTTTAAAATCTCTTTCCAATATGTTTTGAATTTCTTTCATCATCTTTTTCTTTACTTTTCTTTTTTGGTCTCACAAAATTTAATATCCAACCAATAACTAAAGAGTAATAAATCTTAATTTTGTCTAAAAGATTCTCTAGAAGTAGAAAGTGTGGTAGAAAATGTCTATTTTATTTTTTTTTTTTTTTTGACACCTCAACTTGATGTACCAAATAGACATTAACATTGAAGATTATTTTTAAAAAAATCTTTCTATTTTTTTAGTATGACAATTAAATAAAAATAATTCACATTAATATTCAAGAGATGTGGATATAGTTTACCTAAGGGGTTATAATGGTTGAATAAAAAAGGCGTGGATTCGGAGAAAGAAAGCGAGTCTGATGTTAATGGGCTTGTGGAATCAAATGTTAGATAGCATTAGTAATATGGATCCGAAAAAACTTGATATTGGTGAGATCTAGTTCCCAAGCCCACTATAATGTAATGAGTACCATAGGGCCACTTTCTCTTTTTTTTTCCCCACTTTCTCCGCTTAACCATAAATTCAAGGGAAAATTATAGTAAAATACAGCTAATTCGTTTTTGTGTTTTAAGAAATAGACTAAAATATTTTTATAGTTTACTTCTTTCAGACTATGAGCTCATCTCATTCAATTTTTGCATCTTTCTGTTAAATACCTTATGAAATGATGAAAATACCCATTTTAGTTTATAAAACACAAAGATGAATTAATTGTATTTTTCAAACTATAGGGACTGTATTGTAATTTTTCTAGTATAATATTTTATTATATGTCCTTTTACCTCTGTGTGTTTCTTATTGACTTAATGGAAAAGATACAAAAATTAGACAAAAGGAGTTAACACGGAAGTAAAATATAGAGACAAATTAGTATATTTTAAAAAAGATAAGGACGGATAGTTGTATTTCACAAACTACAATGATCGGATTGTAATTTTCTCTATACTCAATTGTTATTGTATTATTATTCTAAAAAAAATTGATAATGTATTATTATTTTACCTATCATTTGAAATAATATATTCATCATGATTTATCTGGTAATACCTCAATAATCAATACTAACTTTTGATCACTTTAGGTAGAATGCCATGAAAGTTAAAATTTCATTTTATGGAAGGTACACGATTAAATCCGACTAATAATTTTTTTTTAACCAAAAGATACTATCATTAACACAAAATACCGTTATAAAGAAGCGCATAAAGCTCAAACACAGAGTCCTACAACTTAGAACATAGCATAGGGCTCAGAATAAAAAACACAGAATTACAACAGAAAACGGTAGATATATAAAATATAAACAGTCTTCTGATAATATATGAAAACCCATATATAAAGCCAGCACAAGGTGGCCTTCAAAAGGAAGGAGAGGTAAAAGCCGACATTATAGATCCAATATCTAGCCAAAACACTAGTGGATCAATTGGAATAACCTTGATACTAGATAGGCTGGAGCAAGATTCCAAAACCAACTGCTCGTAGGCGGCCAAAGGGCACACTTTAATGAGTATATAAGACGGACCATGCAAAGATTTTTTGACTCCCGAGTAAATCGAACAAAACCTTACAGATCTAGTGCTCTTTCCATCTTCAAGCCCAAAAATGGAATATTTGAGTGCTGAAGCAACAAAAAAGACGAAAAAAAGACTGTAAAAGATAAATGGAAAGAGAAGATATGCACTGCCGCCAGCCAGAAAGTAACCAGCGGCAACCCTCGGGAGAAAAGGGGCTAGAGTTATGCAGAGACAAGGAAGGGTCGAGAGTTTAATATTAGCATTATCGACTAATAAAATTACTCAAATGCAATAGGCCTATAATAAATTACTAAGCTTTGAACTAATATATGTGGACTAGTATTTGAATTGAAGTATATTTTCCCTGTTTCATTTTGTTTGTTTGTTATTCCTTTTTAAAATGTCTCAAAATGTTTGTAAGATTTCTAAATTTAGACATGTAAATAATTATTTTTCTCATAATAATCTTTATAATTGTTCATTGAACGAAGAACTTTTAGTACCTTAACGAGTTATTAAGGATAAAAAATAGCAAAATAACTTTTGTTGACTAAATTATTAATTATGCGTGTTTTGTCAAACAATGCAAATAAAATGGGACGGAGGGAATAAATCTTATATTTAGGCATGTCTATAAAATTGCTTCCTAATTAAGTATTTGAACAAATAATTTTCATACAATTAAGAGTATTTAACCAAAAGTTGTAATTATAAGTTCAAAATAAACTATTTTCTCCACTTTATTTATTTTTATAAATTATTGTTACTTTCCGAAACTAATTCACCAAAAAAAACAAGAATTCTTACTTGAGCTAACTCACGATGAGATTAAACAATCGACTTATCTTTGATAGAATCTTTCTTGGCCACCTCTTTGAATTTGAGGACACCATCATCAACACCTCTACCATTCTTGTTTGATGATTCAAAACAAGGAAAGCGCCCACCCATATCATTAACATTTGCTTGTGCCTATATGGTTTCTCTAACTTTAAGATCTTTTACTAGCCATTAAAGGGAAAAATTGAGAGAGAAAGAGAGAGAGAGAGAGAGAGAGATCTACAAATAGAAGAAACTAATGTGGAAACAAGCAAGAAGAGAAACTAAAGAAGAATAAAGAAAGAAAGAAACTCTAATCAGGTTTATATCTGACTAGTCATCGACATGCGTTTTGCATGTATATGAATTTTTCATTATTATTTAAAAATATCAATGACATATTGATAGAGGAAAGAACAACAAGCTCTTGAAAGTAAATAAATATTTGTAGACAAATATGAATGAAAGGAAGATTTTGTATTAAAGGTGAGATGAAATCCACAAATAGCAGAATCATGGTTATAGCAATCTTAGTAGCAACAATGGAGAAAAAATAATTAGAACAAAATAAAAGGAAATCTTGATTCAAAAGAACCAAGTCAAGAGCAAAAGCTCTCCAACAGAATTTCCCATTATAACTGACTGTGACAGGTGTCCCGTTTTCATTCCTTGAATCATTCCTCTGATTTCTTGGATCATTAACCAAACAAGCAGTAGCATTCGGCCTCCTTGAGTAAACTTTAAAGGGCCTGGGCTCATTTCCATCAATACTTCCCCCTAAATTAATAGCCTTGTCCTCAAGGTTGTAATATGGAAATTGCCCAATGAAGTCAGATGCATCTACCCAAGTGGATTCTTCAGCTGAGTGACCTGTCCAGTGAACAAGGAATTGTTTGATGTTGTTATGGTCTTTAATGACATGGCAAGTTTGCAATATGGCAATAGGTTCCACAACAGGTTCTCCAACATCTTGCAGTTGTTCGGGCAGTTTGGTGACCACTTTGTGCTCCCCCACGACTCTTTTCAACTGAGATACATGGAAGACCGGGTGTATTCGGGAGGATGGCGGTAGGAGCAGCTTGTATGCGACGGCTCCCACCTTAGCAACAACCTCGAAGGGGCCGTAATAGCGCATTGTAAGTTTAGCATTAACCCTTGCGGAAACTGATTACTGCCTATAGGGCCTGATTTTAAGGAATACCTTGTCATCAACCTGAAAGTGTACATCTCGCCTATGGCGGTTGGCATACTTAGTCATCAAGTGCTGAGCCTTTGTAAGGTTGAATTTCAGTTGGTGAATGATCTCATCCCGGTCTTGACCCTTACTTCCCCTGGTAGGTGTTGGAGAACTGTAGGGGGAGGACGGCCATAGACTATCTCAAAAGGCGTTTTCTTTACTGCACTTTAAAAGCTCGTATTTTACCAATACTCTGCCCATCCCAACCATTTTGCCTAGCGCCTGGGTTGCTCGGAGCAGAAACAGTGGAGGTAAGACTCAACACATTGGTTTAGAACCTCAGTTTGCCCATCCATTTGGGGGTGGTAGGCTGATGAGAACTTGAGTTGGGTGCCTTAGAGCTTGAACAGCTCTTTCCAAACGTTGCTTAAGAAGAGTGGGTCACAATCACTTACCATAACTTGTGGAAACCCATGTAGACGAACAATTTCTGAAGTGAACAATTCAGCCACCCGTTTAGCAGTGAAATGATGCTTTAGTTTCAGGAAGTGATCGTACTTAGATAATATGTCCATTACCACTAAAATACAATCAGCCCCATGCGATCGTGGTAGTCCGGTGATAAAATCTAAGGCGATTTCCTCCTAGATCATATTAGGAATGGGCAGTGACTGTAACAGACCCACTGGGGATTGAACCTCGTATTTCTGGCGCTAACAAACCAAACAGGCAGCCATGAACTGCTGGATTTGCTTCATCATTCCTGTCCAATAAAAACTTGAGGCAATACGGCGATAGGTACGATATGCACCGGAATGACCCCCGGAGTGAGTCGAGTGGAACTCTGTGATTATCAGTTGTAACCATTTAGAAGTGGCAGGGAGTACCAACCGACCCTTGAAGTAGAGGCGACCATGGATGAGGTCATAATGAGGGTGCTTGGTAGGATCCTTTTGCAAGTTGGAGGCCAATCGTTGTAGTACCCCATCAGCTTGAATTTCCCGGTTGATCTCTTCCCAATCTGCCCAAATAGAACTTGATAATGCTTGGAAATGATGGCTGTCCTCCTTCCGAGATAGCGCATCGGCAACCTTGTTGGAGGTACCCGGCTTATATTCAATATGAAAAATTGTAGCCCATTAGTTTGGAAATCCAATATTGTTGAGTTAGGGTGGTTACCTGTTGGGACAACAAGTTGCCTAGGCTTCGTTGGTTGATGTGCACCAAGAAATCTCGGCCAATCAAGTATGGCCTCCAATGGCAGACAGCTAGGACTAAGGCCATTAATTAATTGTCATAGGCTAATCTCTTTGGAGCTGAATCAAGAGTGCCTTTACTAAAGTAGGCGATGGGTTTTCCTTGCTGCAGTAGGACAGCCCCTATCCCCGTCCCGGATGCATCACACTTAATAACAAAAGGCTTTGTAAAGTCTGGCATAGCAAGTATAGGAGATGAAGTGACTGCTTACTTCAATGAGTTAAAGGAATCTTATGCCTGTGAGTTCCAAGAAAATTGTTGTTGGGATTCCTTCTTTAATAGTGAAGTGAGAGGCCGAGCTAGTTGACCGTAATGGCAGATGAACTTCCAATAATACCCCGTAAGTCCCAAAAATCCCTAGACAGATTTTACAGAATTTGGGGTGGGCCATCGGAGAATACTAGAAATCTTAGCCGGGTCCATAGAAACCCCCTCTCTTGAGATGATGTGACCTAAGTACTCCATTGATGACTTGGCAAAGGAACACTTCTTTGGGTTAACATGTAACTGATGCTGTCGTAGAAGGTTCAGAGCTATGGATAAGTTTTGAAGATGAGAGTTCTAGTCCTTACTATAAACAAGTATATCGTCGAAGAATACCAACACGAAACGGCAAAGGTGAGGGCGAAATATGTAATTCATAACAGCTTGGAAAGTGGCAAGAGCATTCATAAGCCCAAAGGGCATGACCAAGAACTTATAGTGCCCTATGTGAATCCGAAAAGCTGTCTTGTGAATGTCAGGTGTTGATACTCAGATTTGAAAGAATCCTGACTTCAAATCTAGTTTGGTAAAAAAACAGGCGCCGTAAAGTTCATCAAGCAACTCCTGAACCACAGGAATCGGATACTTGTTCGGTATAGTGGCTTTGTTCAATTGATGGTAATCAACGCAAAAATGCCAACTGCCATCCTTCTTGCGCACTAGCAGAACTGGGCTGGAGAAGGGAATATGGCTTGGTTGTATAATTCCAGTAGATAACATCTCAGATACAAGTTTTTCAATTTCATCTTTCTGCAAGTGGCCATACCTGTATGGTTTAACAGAAATCGGTTCCTGCCCTGGTTTGAGAGTAATCTGATGATCATCCTATCTATGTGGTGGAAGGGACTGAATTTCTTCGAAAACCTTCTGGTAACTCTCAAGCAACCTGTGCAATGCCAACTCTTGGGAGGATGAAAGCACACAATCATGTAACGGGGAAACTTCGGTTTCAACTCCCCAAAGCAAAACAGAGTAGTCTATATTTAAGAGTTTGCAGATAGACTTCATGGAAGAAGGAGTACGCAAAAGAGACGGATCACTGACTAGAGAGATTGGCTGGCCCGCATGACAAAATGCCATAGACATGTTAGCCCAATTACTCTGTATATCACCCAAGGTTTCAAGCCAAGCTATGCCCAGAACAAAATCAACTCCATGTAATGGAAAAATAAAGAAGTCTCCCACAATTTCATAGGAGCCAACTCGTACCTGAAGCTAGCGACACATACCCGAGGCTGCAATTCTATGACCGTTACCGAGACGTACATAATATACCGGAGTGGTGGTGATTGGAAGTCTGAGTTCAGTGCTTAGTTGGGAGGAGATGAAGTTGTGGGTTGCTCCACTATCTACCATGATCACGACCTCCATAGAAGAAAAAATGCCTTTGAGTTTCATGGTTTTAGACTTTGAAATTCCACCAATTGAGTTAAGAGAAAGCTCTATATTGGAGAAATGAGCTTCATCCCAGGTGACAGGAGATTTGGTCTCAACTGTGGCTTCTAATTCAGCCATTTGATCCGCATCCACCATGGTTTCATCTTCACTAGCAATTAAGGCATGAAGGGCACGATTGAGACATTCATGAAGGGGAGAGTAGGGCTGTTTGCACTTAAAACAGGGTCCCTTGGCTCTGAGGCTTTGGTATTCTTGGTGGGAATAGTGGCGGGTGGTTCTTGGTTGGTGTACTTGGGTGGCAGGTTTCAGGGGTGGTGCAAGAAGGGCTAAAGGACATGTAGAGGGATCTGGTGGTTTGAGGGAAGGAGGTGTGTCACGTTTATGGACAAGAGAAGTGGTAGATGGGCAAATGGTGTAACTAGGGCCTGGAGGTTTTGGGCCCAGCCCAAAATGTGGTGTAGGTAAGGTCTGTTTGGTGGGAGAAAAGGTAATTTCTCTTGCCACCCACATCACACGCCGCAGATCAATGGTATCTGGTGAACGCAGGCGAAGGCGAATGTCGCAGCGGAGGCCGTTGAGGAAGTAACCTAAGAGCTGTTGGTCGGAGAGAGATGGGGCTTAGGTAGCTCTTGAGATGAACTCACAATGAAAGAGTGGACTGACCCAGTCTATTTTACGGCAGCAAGGAGCTCATAAGGGTTGTTAGAGTCATCACTGCTGAACTGAGTGGCTACTTCTTCTTTTAACTGTTCCTAAGAAAAAGTAGGGCCGCGTTGCCGAACCCATCGAAGCCAATGAAGAGCTTCTCCCTCCATAGCCACAAGTGCCATCAAAATCTTCATGTTTGGTTTCGCTCAGCGGAGCTCGAAATACTGCTCTACTCGTGCAATCCAGCCTATCGGGTCTGACCCATTGAATAGAGGCATGTCAACCTTCTTAATCTGGTCTGGAATAGAGGTGGGTGTTGTGTTTGATGGTGTGATGATGGGTGTTGTAATCGGCAGTGTGTGCTGTGCATGGGAAGGCGTTTATTTGGGAGAGGAGGAGTCTCCGGATTCTGTTTGCGTTCTACCGGTGGAGAGAGCGGATATAAGTTGGTCAAACTTGGTTATGAGTGAGGACATTTGGTTTGTGAGGGACGTGAGGTTTTGGGTATATTCTGTGTGGAAGGATGCTTGAGATTTGTCAAGGCTGGTGAGGTGATTTTCAATGGTGGAAATGTTCTTCTCTATCTGTTCAAATCGTGAATCTTGTCTTGTGTTTGTCATTGTGGGTATGAAATTGAGATCCGGCAGGTCGGACCAAATTGATAGAGGAAAGAATAACCAGCTCTTGAAAGTAAATAAATATTTGTAGACAAATATGAATGAAAGGAAGATTTTGTATTAAAGGTGAGATGAAATCCACAAATAGCGGAATCGTGGTTACAACAGTCTTAGTAGCAACAATAGAGAAAAAAATAATTAGAACAAAATAAAAGGAAATCTTGATTCAAAGGACCAAGCCAAGAGTAAAAGCTCTCCAACAGAATTCTCTGCTCGAAAGTTCTATGCAAAAAAGATCCCCCCAGCCTTGTCCTTGCTTCCCTTCTTATGCTGTGTTGGTACTCCCATCATAACTGACTGTGACATGTGTCCCGTTTTCATTCCTTGAATCATTCCTCTGATTTCTTGGATCACTAACCAAACAAGCAGCAGCCTTCGGCCTCCTTGAGTAAACTTTAAAGGGCTTGAGCTCGTTTTTATCACATATTTATGTTTAAAATGAATTAAAAATATCAAATATGTTATCATTTAATTTATTAATTTAAAAATAATATTAACGATATTATAATTTCATAAATTATTAAATAAAAAGCAAAAACGTTTTATTAGGTTGAAAGAATATTAATTTTATTAATTATTGAAAAATTAAAAATATCACTAGTATATATCATTAATGATCTTAATTTAAGAAAATAAAATTAAAGAATTTTTAATGATAGATATTAATGATATTATTATTTTGAAATAATATTAATAATACTTGTAATTTCATTAGTTATTAAAAAGAAAAATGAAATGTTAATAATATTATTATTTTATTTATTACTTTAAAATAATAATAATAATAATAATAATAATAATAATAATAATAATAATAATTTTATTAGCTGTTAAAAAAAAGAAACTGAAAGCTTTATTATTTGTTAACAAAATATTAATAATATTATTAATTTATTAAATATTAATGATATTATTAATTTTATTAATGACATTAACTCCATGTATATTAAGAAAAAGTAATATTCTTTTGAAATGAAATGAAACTAAATTTTAAAAAAATATTAATGATAAATTTTAATGTTATTACTATTTTGTGTATTGCTCAAAATATTTTATGTATTTTATTACTATTTTATATATATGCCTTATAGCCAATTTGATTAGTTATATTTTGAATATAATATTTCATATAATAAATATTTTATTATCAATAAAAGGCATTTATTTATCTGTTATATTCTACTGTTTGAATCTTGGTAAAAAATAAAGTCCATGAGACAATACTGCTTTGCAAAATAAATTATAATGTGGTTGTAATTATTAGTTTTATATTTGCATTAAAGCAAGGTCTCTAAATATTCTTAATGAATGTTCTCCTCATTATTGGACAATGATTAGAGCTATTGAGACTGGTATATATTATGTTCTTTCCTTAGGAAAGTAACTATTTTTATAAGTTTAAATATGTGATATCTAGAATTAATATAATAATAATAATAATAATATTATTATTATTATTAATTTTATTAGCTGTTAAAAAAAAGAAATTGAAAGCTTTATTATTTGTTAACAAAATATTAATAATATTATTAATTTATTAAATATTAATGATATTATTAATTTTATTAATGACATTAACTCCATGTATATTAAGAAAAAATAATATTCTTTTGAAATGAAATGAAACTAAATTTTAAAAAAATATTAATGATAAATTTTAATGTTATTACTATTTTGTGTATTGCTCAAAATATTTTATGTATTTTATTACTATTTTATGTATATGCCCTATAGCCAATTTGATTGGTTATATTTTGAATATAATATTTCATATAGTAAATATTTTTATTATCAATAAAAGGCATTTATTTATCTGTTATATTCTATTATTTGAATCTTGGTAAAAAATAAAGTCCATGAGACAATACTGCTTTGCAAAACAAATTATAATGTGGTTGTAATTATGAGTTTTATATTTGCATTAAAGCAAGGTCTCTAAATATTCTTAGTGAATGTTCTCCTCATTATGGGACAATGATTAGAGCTATTGAGACTGGTATATATTATGTTCTTTCCTTAGGAAAGTAACTGTTTTTATAAGTTTAAATATGTGATATCTAGAACTAATATAATAATAACAATAATATTATAAGTTCAAATATATGTGATAGCTAGAACTAATATATAGGTATTTGTTATTTAAATAAGTTCACTGAATTGAACTGCATGAAAATTTTATACGGAGAGTTGTCTGTGTCTATGGAATACTCAAGTGATGGTTGTATAAGTGATCATTTGACTTCAAATTACTAAGCTATCTTATATGGGGATGTATATATTTTGATTTTTCTTTCACGATAATAAGCAATGATTAATTGGACATAGTAGGACCTGTATGGAGATTTTTGTGTAATTAAGAAAGAATTCATCACTCTAGGTAAATCAGGAAAAATGTTCTAATTTTTCTCTACTAGTATTGATTAAGAAATCCTTGCGCAAGATAAAATGAAATTAGCAAATTAAATTTGGAATTACATTCAAATGATCAATGGATAAGATTAAAAGAACTAACATGATTTAGTAAAACAGATACACTCCATAACTAATTACGAAATCAGAACATTAATGATGAAGGATATTAATTACACTGATAAATCATGCACTGAAATTTTAATTCAAACCACTTTAACTTTCTAAATATTTGGATAGTCTTAACATGTTGCTAGACAATGTACTTAGCCTTCAAATATTAATTAATTAACTTAATTTATATTTATTGCCAACATTTTTGGAACTTAAAAGATCACACAAATAAGAATGGATATGAGATAGTGAAAAAGAGAATCGAATAAAGTATGATTTGATTACAAATAAATTTTGTGAAATTAAGGATAAAATTGTAATTTATATTTAATTACAATTTTTCCTAAATTATTAAGTATTGACTTAATTGATTTATGTCTAAAACTTATTAAGATAAATTTTAGATTAAATAAACTTAATATTTTAATTATGATTTATTTATTTAAATAGTTAAATAAATAAATAAAATTGATTAAATTTAAAATCCTATTATTATATGTATTATGATTTATTTATTTAAATTGTTTAAATAAATAAATAGGCACATCTATATTTTAGTTATAATTTATTTACTTAAAAGGTTTAAATAAATAACAATAATTTATTTATCTATGACATAAGGTTTTTATATATAAGATTTAAGATACAGTCTAACCGTGAGTTGTTGCTGATAGCAACAAAACTAAACATAGAGCCCATGATAGCTAGCACCATTATACGCTCTAATATTTCAATCCTTTAAAATAGTTTTAGAGTTTTTTAATTATCCATTCCTGTGGATACTACTAGAGGCTGGATACTTGGACGGTTTGTGGTTTGCAACAACCTAACTGCGTAGATCGAAGTTTCAAAGAATCTGCAAGAGATGTATTCTTCTAAATAATTTTATTGTTTTAATCATTTAAACAGATCCCTGTTGGTATAATTATTTTGTTATAATTATATTATTCCGCTGTGTATTATTGATATTGAAACCCAACAAGTAATGATTACGATGATTAATAAATTAAAAAATATGGATTTATAAGGTTCATCAAAGTCTAAAAAATATTTTACTCTCTTGAATATAGAAAGTTATTTTCCTTAAAAAAATGACTTAATTTTCCTTGGATTAAGAAAATATTTTCCGTTGACTTATTAACGCCTCAAACAATGAAAAATTATGAAAAATATTTTCCTACAAGTTATTTTACGGAAATAAATGGAGCCTTAGTTGCTAATGTGGAATGGAAAAAAACAAACTGTTGAGGTGACTTTATTTTAGTGGATGGAGCTATAGCTACTGACATGGTAGACCTAGTCTATTTAAGAATTTTTTTAGCTTAATTTCATCCAAGGTTCCTCAACTCAGGGGTCATCACTTTAAAGTCTCCCATCTCAATTTTGTATCATAAAATTGTATTAATTTTTAGACTTGTAACAGTAAAGTGTTGAGACAGTTTTATAATACAAAATTGAGATGGAGGACTTCAAAATAATGACCCTCTGAGTAGAGAAACTATGGGTGAAATTAAGTCGAATTTCTTTATAAATACGGTCATTTGAATTAAAATACTATTTAGAATTAGTGTGATCTATAGGTGTATCCTATGTTGCACGGAAACGAAAACATGGAAGCATGAAAACGTGAAAACGGACATAGGAAAACAATACTCTTTTAAAATATAAGAAACGGAAATGTGGGAGAAACACATAAATATGAAAAATATAGGATTATATTTATAAATATAAAAATATAAATTATTATAAATTATTAAATATATTCAACAAGTTAAAGTCCAATCAATATTTAATCATAATTAAAAAAATTACAAGTTTCATACTCATAAAAAAATACTTGATTTATGAATTTTTATTTATTTATATATTTATTTAGAGAAATGAGTTTTTGAGAGTTTTCGTTTATGGAAACGTATTTAGAGAGGAAAAATGAGTTTCCAAATTACTCAATTTAGGGAAATGGCTCCAAAATATTTCCGAAGAGTTCATAAGCGTTTCTCCGCAGGAAACGTTTTCGAAACGTGAAAATGACAACCAAAGAAAGTTTATGTGCAATATAGGATCAATATTCTAGGTATACGAACGTCTATTCCACAAAGGAAATTTATTACCTGCACCTAGTCTATAGAGCAATAAAAATTAAAAAAAAAATAGTACTAGTGTGGTAAGTGTTTTCCAAAGAGAAAATGACATTGAAAGAACTAAGCTGGAGAGCGAAAGGAAACAAACAAAAGTAAGTGCGTGAGAGAAAAACAAAAACAGAGAGAAGAATTTTAAAAGCCAAAGAATTCTTTGTATTTTAAAGAAGGAAGACGGAGAAGTGGAAAAGAAAATTAGCACTGGAGGCTCTGTGGAAGAAAACTGTGTCGATAGAGACAAATTTTTGAGTTCGACAATAAGAGGACAAACCTCTTTTCTTATAGGGTGTTAAACAATAAAAAAGCTGACCGTTGAGGAAAATAAATATTACACCTCGAAGTAAATTGAGCATTTTTTCTTTTGACTTCATTTTGTAATCAAAAGAGGATCAGGGAAATTTTTCAAATGTAGTTTTGATAAGAGATATAAGATAAAAAAAATTTGAAAAAATGAAAAAGAAAAGCTAAATTAAATGAATATTTATAGAAAATAAAAGAAAACTGAATTCTAATTTTTTTTATAAAAAAATTCAAAAGTGTTTAAGACACTGTTACTATAATTAACCCATCCATTTACTACTGAAGAAGAAAACCAAAGAGAGTTTGATTTAGAGAGCTGAGTCTCTCTATCAGTTTTCTTTTTCTGGATAGAGATTCTGAATCTATGGAGGCTTATAAAAGATGGGTTAGAAGCAATAAAGATTACGTGCACAATCTCGATTCTCTTGCCAATGTAAGCTCTGTGTTCTATACCTATGACTATTAAATTTCAGAAGGTCTTGGGGAAGGAGAGTATTTTACGAATTGGTTTGCGTTTGATGATTTTATTTTTGGGTTCAAATATGAAAATCTATGGAATTTGTTTATATATTCGAGTAATATCTGATATGGGTATTGAATATTTTTGGTCAGGGAGTGACATGGCTTCTTCCTGAGCGGATTTCCGATTCAGAAATAGCATCAGAAGCAGGTTTTTTGAAATTTTGGTAACATTTGGCTTCTTCTTTTGAGTTAAGAATTTGGCAGGGTTTTTCCGTTCCTTATTCTTGTTTTCTATTGGTTTAATATGCAACATGTAAACTGCTCTGTGATTCTGTTGGGTTTGCCGAATGCAATTTGTTATTTTGTTAGACTCGAAAAGAAAAGAAAAGAAAATAAACTTAGGTTGCAAATTTGAGTTCCTTTGAGTTTTTCAATTTTCCTTTTTTGATTTTCTATTATTGCCTGGAATTGTTGAATTGATCAATTCAATAACCATCTGCAGTAAGTGCTATCTTGGGCATAATCACTGCTATCAATGAGCATATAATCGACTCCACTCCAACCCAGATAAATCCAAGCCTTGTGGAGCCTTTTTGTCTCCCTTATTCATTTTGTATATCCGCAATAAAGGAGTTTGAAAGACTTGTTGAAGTTACAGCAGAACATTATTATGGTGAAGATAAGAAATGGGATTTCATAGCTTTTACAGAAGCAATGAAGTAAGCTGCCTTTTCGCAAAAGGAGTGTGTGTCACTATTTTTATTCAGTTAAACTGAGGTTTAATTCTGGTATATATATATATATGTATATTACTCTTTATAATTGCATATTCTTATACTCAGGGTTTTAGTTAGGCTTGCTTTGTTCTGGAATAGTGGATATAAGATGCTTCTGCATGGAGGAGAAACACCAAATATTGAAAAGCATTCAAATTTATCTTCTGAGTGTAACACTGGAGATTTTTCAAAGCCTAGAAGCCATAATAATAAACTTGGTCATTCAGAAGAGAATCCAAGGAATTTAGAAGGGCAGGCATTGTCTGCTTTGAGCTTGTTTGGAGAAAATGCTAGGATGATACCTGACCCAGCATCTTTTGGTGGGAATCAAAATCAGCATGACATTATGGAGCTTCCATGTAAATATTACTCTTATCTGTTTTTTGGTATAAATTACTTTGAAATATAAATCATTTAATACTAGAATTTGGTTTTATTATTTTGAACTCTTGGGAGTGAAATGAATATCTTCATTCATTGGAGACATGGAAATATGAAATTACAAATAAATTCTAGAAAATTTTATGCCATTAGATTTCTATTTATGCCATTAATATTTACAATTATTTCTATACAGCTCCTGTGACTGAGAGAACACCACTTTCCACAATGTTGTCTGAGAAAGGTTTTCATGGAGGTTTATTTGTCGTGGGAGAGGTTCTTTTTATCACAAGACCTCTAATTTATGTCTTGTTTATCAGAAAATATGGAATCTGGTCTTGGACCCCTTGGTTCCTTTCTCTGGCTATGGACTTTGTTGGAATAGGCTTTCTAACACAAGCTACAAAGTCCAGGCATAGCAGAAAACGACAAGAGCTTAATCTTACTGGCTCTGAAAAGAATGAGGTTTGCACTATTGTATCTTATTTTTGCAATTTTCTAATGCATAAGGCTCATTAATTCAGAGCATATATATTTATATATGTTATTCTAAATAGGTGTCGATTTTGCATTTGAATCAGTTAAAAAGAAGAAAATTGTTATGGGCACTTTACCTTATGAGAGATCCATTCTTTGGCAAGTACATTAGGTACTGATTTTTTTTGCAAGTTCCTTTCTTATTTTTTGCAGTGTCTAAGTCGGAATCTTTTCCGATATAGTTAATCCAAGAAATTACACAATCCTTGTTAATTATTATTTCAGGCAAAGACTTGTAAGCAAGGAAAAACTACTGGAACCTGTTCCGGTTATCGGACTTCTAACAGGTGCGTTTTGTATATTCTCTTCAGTTCAAATTTTGCAGTGTTATGTTCTTTTTTTTTTTTTTTTTTTTTTTTTGTTGTCTTTATTATCACTGAAGCACATCTTGACTATAGTACTTAGTGTATTCTACTTATATTTCCTTCTTCCTTGGAGAATTTCTTAAAATTTTAGATTCTTCTTACAAGTATCCTTGTCAATATGCAGTAAAAATTCTTGAGCTTGTTCTTGGAGCTCAGTCTTGTTACACTTACATGTCAGGGTCATGAGAGACAAATCAGCAGGTAAGTTAGTCTTCTGATATACTGCCACAATATAGGAATCTAGTTGGGTTTGTTATTTTAGTACATTATTTACTGAAATGTTATTTACTGAAATGTTATTACTAAATTGGCGATAACCTTTGTGGTGGGAGGATTCGAGATCTCCCACTCTCATATTTTCTATAATCTTAATATGTTTGTTGATAGAAACGATTATGGATAACTAGTCCTTTTATGACGTGCACATTGACTATACTTATATTCGTACTCAAATTTTTTTTTATGTCATTGCTCTCTTTTACTTGTTATTTATACTCATTTTTATTTTTTAATATTAAAGTATTGATTATATTGTCTTATATTATTTATAATGTTATAATGTTAAAACAAAATTTCATGTGATTTGAATATGAATATAACGTTAATTAATAAAACAGCTGTGTGTATATATACACACATCAGTTTAATTTATATCATCATTTGTTTAAAATTCATTATAATTGTATATGTATAATTCTACAATATGATCTAATAAATACGTTTCAATATTATAGATATATAGATATAACAATAAAATATTATATATATTTTTAAAATTAAAATTTTCAACTCTGCGTCATCTCACAAACATGTTCATTTTATTTAAAAATAAATTTAAAAAAATAAAAATTTAGAAATCTTGAAAGTCTTAATTTTGTGTAAAATTAAAGTTTTCAACTGTTCGTCATCTCACGCACATATGTTTATTTTATTTAAAAATAAATTTTGAAAAATAATATTTAAAAATTTTGAAAAGTAATATTTAAAAATTTTGAAAGGGTTAATTATGCATACCAGTCGTTAACCACGATTCGCATGCGAAATATTTAAATTTTGTTTAAGTAATTATTGTTTTAAAAATCTTTTAATTTATAATGTATAAATTTTAAAAGATAATTAATCATTAAACTCTCACAAATTTCAAAAGATAATTAATCCCTAAACTCTCACATTATGCATGGGTAATTATAGAAATTATAATATAATCTAAAAGAATCGTGCATCCTGAATTTTTTTGAAAACATAAGAATAAAAAAATGAATAATAGATATGGGGAAATATTATAAATAAAATCTTAATTCTTAAATTTATATAAAATACTTATTCTGTAATAAAATGAATACATAAAAGAAAAAAAAATTCAAAACTTAAGATATAAATGTAATAAAATAAAATACATAAAAGAAAAAAAAAATTCAATTATTGTTTTTATTGTTTTTTAAATACATAATTTTGAATTATTTTTTCCCGTGCTTCCAACCCTTTGATGTTGCCTTTTACATGATCATTCCTTACCCGATCTATTAGCATGCTGATCTTGTTAATCTAAAAAGAAAAATTGTCCATTAATTATAGTTTGAATATGAAGATGTTCATATAGATTATGTTTATACTGAAACTAATAGGGAGAATACTTACTGTTGATTATCATTTATCAATGAAATCTATAGCTATATACTTAATTAATAATTAATACAAGTATTTTACCTGGCTATCTAGCTAAGTTCAAATCTACATGCAAACATTAATATATAATTTGAACATTGTTATTGCTTCCAAAAACTAATCCAGCCGTAGAGTCTGGAATGTACCTTGCCAACTGCATCAACAATCAAGATTAGATTAGATATGATTTTTTAAAAAGATATAAACAACATTAGTTATGGTTTATATCATTGATAGGACCAGACTGGCCGGTTTGACCGGTTTAACTGGGAACCGGACAATGGTCCGGTCCAAGTTGCATAAGGAAATCGCAAGTCTAAAAAATCGGCCTGAATTGGTGAAAACTTTGCTAAAAATCGGTGAATCGAACTGGTTAAAAACCGGTTTGATTTAAATTCAGGGTTTTCCTATGAAAATGTGAGCATTTTTTTAATTTGGGCCTCTTAAAAATTGGGCCCATTGATTTTTTAGTTTTTGGATTTATTTGTTTCTAAGCCCAAAGTATATATTAATTAAAACAATTAAATTGCCTAACTTTGAAACCACATGTGAAACATAATAATATATTTTATTGTACTTAATTAATTTTTTAGTATTAAATTTAGTCATATTTTATTTTTTTAAAATTATTTATTGTTTTTTATTCTTTTTGTAAAAGCCAAACTTGAAACTGTTTTTAATTTGATATCAAAGTTTTTTTTATTCTATATTTTTAATTTTATTTAATAAATATATTAAAATTATTATATATAAAAATCTGGTTGAACCCTCCGGTTCAATGAACTCCTACCTTTACTGGTTCATTGACTGGTCCGGTTCTCAAAACACAGATTTATATCCATATAAATTGTTTTGCTAATTACATTTTTGGCTATTGTACTAAACTTTCTCGATACGGAATCTACATAAGATTCAACCATAGATCAGTTCCATCAACATGTTTTAAAAGCCGATGCAATGCAACTGAGTTATTTCAAGCCGATACTGTTTTGGAAAATCTCGAACATCAAACTTATCAGAATTAGCTTTCCAGTGAGGAAGATTAAGCCAGAGGGAAATATAAGCTAAGGTGCCATAAGCACCACCAGTAGAAAAGCTTATATTAATCATTACTACACTATTAGCGACATTATTAGTCCATCCAAAATATATATCATCAGATGATGCGAAAAATTTTCTAATGAGATCTCAGTATTCATTAATAGCGCTGTTGAAAATCTTATTATTCATATTTTTTTTATATTTATATATAGTATAGATTGATATATCACCTATAAGAGTTATATGCTCATTAATAAAAATTAATTATTTCAGTTACTATTTTTTTAGTTAACCAAACTGATATTTTACAAATTTCTAACTAATACTAAATTAAATTCCACTATTTAAATAATTGAATTTTGTCGAATTGTTTATTTGATTAATAATAAACCTTTTCTTTACCAGCGAACTGTTGAACTGATTAGCATTTTGATTATTGCATTGTATGCTGAGAATTAAGATACTAGTTTTTAGTAATTTCACTGTGCTTATTCTTTGCTTGCATATTTTTGGGACTCCATTATTGTAAACAGGGCTGAGCAGAGCGCAAAAAAAAAAAAAAAAAAAAAAAAAAAAAAAAAAAAAAAAAAAAAAAAAAAAAAAAAAATTTGATGGACCAAATCAGATAGAATCAGCTAGTTCTATTTGCTTGACTTTTTTAAAACTATTTGATTTGGTTTCAGTTTTAATGGAAAAAACTTTTTTTTTTTTTTCCAATTTGATCCATTTTTTATCATATAAAATAAAAAATCTTAAGAATCATAAAACTGAAACCGACTTAACTCAAAAAATCGATCAAATCCAAAAAATAAATCAAACCGAACCGACTTGATTCAATTAAATTTTTTCTATAAACAATTTAG